>NC_035437.2:140501828-140804209 GCF_002127325.2 Helianthus annuus | reverse complement strand
GCTGGGAGTAACTGAGGAGCAGTTGACTCTTAGCAAGGATGGAATCCTTAGACTGAATGGACGTATATGGGTTCCGATTTATGGGGGACTACGAGATGTTGTTCTCCAGGAAGCCCATAGTTCCAAATACTCAGTCCATCCTGGTGCTGATAAGATGTACCAAGACTTAAAGGCAAATTATTGGTGGATAGGCTTGAAAAAGTCTGTAGCCGCCCATGTAGCAAAGTGCTTGACTTGTGCTCAAGTCAAAGCCGAGCACCAAAAGCCGTCTGGCTTGCTACAACAGCCTGAACTTCCCGAGTGGAAGTGGGAATGTGTAACTATGGACTTCATAACCAAGTTGCCCAGAACCAGGAAAGGAAATGATACAATATGGGTCATAGTCGATAGGCTGACTAAATCAGCTCATTTCTACCCATCAAGGAGACGTATAGCTCCGATATGTTAGCCCAACTTTATGTTGATAAGATTGTAGCCTTACACGGCATACCTGTGTCTATTATCTCCGACAGGGATACTAGATACACATCACACTTCTGGAAGAGTTTCCAGCAATCTTTGGGCACGCGTTTGAACTTTAGTACGGCTTACCATCCACAGACGGACGGTCAAAGTGAGCGTACTATTCAAACGCTAGAAGACATGCTACGTGCATGTGCAATCGATTTAGGCGGTAACTGGGATAGAAACCTACCCCTGATCGAATTCTCCTACAATAATAGCTACCACACCAGCATAAAGGCTGCGCCTTTTGAGGCATTATATGGTAGGAAATGCAGATCGCCTGTTTGTTGGGCGGAAGTAGGAGAGGTCCAGTTATCGGGACCAGAGATTGTTTTCCAGACGACGGACAAGATTGTCCAGATCCGGGAACGTCTCAAGGCTGCCCGCGATAGGCAGAAGAGCTACGCTGATCCAAAGCGTAAGGATTTTCACTTCGAAGTGGGTGAAAAGGTATTACTTAAGGTGTCACCCTGGAAGGGGGTGATGCGTTTCGGCAAGAAAGGCAAGCTGAGTCCGAGATACATAGGGCCTTTTGAGGTCATTGAACGAGTCGGATCAGTTGCCTATAAACTAAACTTGCCTGAAGAGCTCAATGGAATTCACAATGTGTTCCACATCTGCAATCTCAAGAAGTGCTTCGCCGACGAATCGTTGGTGATTCCACACACAGATGTGCATATAGATGAGAGCTTAAAGTTTATAGAAAAACCCTTGTCGATTGAAGATCGACAGGTGAAGAAGCTTCGCAGAAAGCACGTACCGATTGTAAAAGTCAAATGGGATGCTCGTAGAGGTCCTGAATATACGTGGGAAGTCGAAGCTACAATGAAAGAAAAATACCCCTATTTATTTGAGTAAATCTCGGGTCGAGATTTATTTTAAGGGGGTGAGGATGTAACACCTCGAAATTTTGTGTCCAATGATGTGTTAACACGTGTCATTTGTTTACACGTGGCATCTATAATAAATAAAGGACTAATTTTGACAAACCTTGAAAGTATATATAAATTCGAGGGTTATAAATATCAACAAGGGTAAATATACTGTATAGTATCCCTAAATAATGCTTAAACCTTCAAACGAATAAATTATAGATCGTACAAAAAATAAAACGCGGAAGAAAGTGAGAGATTACAAACTACAGGGGTTAACTGTGTCAACATGTTTAATAATACCTCTGAGTGACCCTTTAACGTTCCAAAGACTTTGTAACGGTATTATACCCTCACTAAAATAATATATATGAATTTCGCGAAGTTTCGATATGAAACGAGAAAGTTACGATCGAATTCGTAGAAGAAGGGTTAAAAGCGTCAACAGCGAAAGTTAAGGCTTTCCAATATAATTAATAAATTAACCGGGGACTTAATAATGCGGGTAATTAACACGAGGCCCCTATCGGTAAATAACCAAGGGCCAAACCGCAAAGTTACCCTTCAAAACCGAAAGGTCAGGCGAATCATTACGAAAGATTTCGTTATTAATGGCCAGATTCTGTAATAATTACAAAAAGATTTAAAAATTCAGAAAATATAACCTTAGGCGACCCGCGTAAGGTTTCAACATAAGTTGAGGCGGGCCGCGAGCCTCCTCTATTTCGCGTCTGATTTTTGAACTTTAGGCGACCCGCGTTAAAATGGCATGGAACTCCCATGCGGGCCGCGTAAAGTGCCCAGATGCAGAAAAATTGTGTTTTCTTGGCTTTTGGAACTTGTGAATGATCAAACCACAAACAAAGAGGCATGGGCACCCTACAAATGACCCATATCACTTAGGGGACACCTACCATTACCTCTGGTCAGATGGTAGTGCTTGCAATGATCAACAAAGCTTGGCATTGGCTATAAATAGCATGCCTTAAGCATAACAATTCACACAACTCAAAAACACTTATATCTGATCATTCAAGAGCTCTCTAGCTTTCCCTTCTGTTCTCTCATCAAGAGTTAACTTCTGTAAGTCGTTCATAACCATTTTGGGTTCACATTTCCATAGTTATAGCCTATAAACGCAACCGTCGTAACTAACGGTTGTCATTGCAATATCTTGCAAATGGTTCAGTCTTATGACGAATCAAAAGTGGTTATGAGTTGGTATTTATGTGGGTATTAAACCTCTAAAATGGTTCCCCCTGATCACCACTCTAACTGTGTCAATTATCGAGTCAAACGTGCGGTTAAAAAGTCAACAGAAAGCTATTTTAGCAATTTAAGCATAATCTGTGATATATATGTTATGGAACCTGTTTTGACAATCATAAAACATGATAATAAGTATATAAACATGTTTGCGCTCGTTTGAATCGATCATTTGCTATATAGAACCGGTTCGGAGCCGAAAGTCGCAAAGGTTTGACTTTTGCTTTGACTTCAGTTCTGACCCGTTTTAGTGAGGTATAAATATACCTTAGGACTCTCTTAGGACCAGGTCACATGTTGGTATACGCCTCTGTGGTCGGTTCATGAGTTATCCGAGTCTTTTACGTATTTCCGTCATTCGCCTAAAAGTTGACCGTAACGGCCTTTTAAAAATTAAAACGAGTATTTCGGACACGTGAACGGACCAAAACCTTGCTTGTTAAATTATAAGCATGTCCTTAAAGTTTCACGTCAATCCGAGGCCTAGAATGAGAGTTATGCTAAAAGGCGCACTTTTAAGAAAGTTTTACAATTAACGGCGCAATTAGCATAACGCCCATCTAACCCAAGTTTTCGTCACCAAAACTTTTACCCACTGTGGTAAAATAATATTTTGGGAATTTTAAAGATTTTTAATAATTTTTACCTTGCTCATAACCTGCGGTTATGGCTACGGTTCGGTAAATACCGAATATGCCCTTTTTGGCCAAAACGGGAGTTCTACAAGGTCTTTTGACCCGATTCCAGTTGCTACTGGTTTTAAATAATAAATAAAGTATTTTAAGCTTTATAAGCTGTTCGGGAAACTCAGATTTCCTGTAGAACTCGAAAATCCCTTTTAAAGTCTTTAAAATGACCGAAAAGCCCCTACGGGGCATAATATAAACTTAAACTCGTTACGGGCATTACGGAAGGTATCCTACTGATACCAAAATACTTTTAAAGCATATTGACTTAGGAAATAAGCGTACGACTCTTAAGGTTAACCGTTTCGCCTATTTGCGCACACGGTACGGCTCATGGAACTAGTTTTCGTGCAATAGCCGATATGGGTCAAATTATACTATTTGAACCCCAAAATCCAGAGTATGAACCATTGACCCATATAAAAACAAGTCTCTGAACTTGTTGGGTCCAAATCATACTCCATTCTCGGTTTTCGCCTTTTCGTGCGAATTAACCATATCTATATATCGGAATCAACCGGTTTAAGCTACGGCTAATACAAGGACCGTTAGGATTCTAAGAGGTTAATTAAAACCTTCGTTCCAGATTAGGAGCCCCAGTAAAAGCTATCGGTGACTTGATCTAAATTAAGGATTAATACTTGCAAAGGTAAATACTTTTGACTTATTTCCCCTATATGGGCTTGGGTTACGGTATATTAATACCGCTTGATTGAGCACTATATTCGTCCACCGCTTAGGTGGATAACTAAATAATATGATCGGCTCATTTAAACAGTTTTGTTGCTTATAAGCCTTTGGGGGGTTTAATGACCGTTGTCCCGGATATCCTCGGCATCATTTTACGAAATGGCCACGACCATCGACATCCCGGTGTAGGCGTACACCCGGTATAAAGTGTCGACATTAAAAACTAAAAGACGTAGCCGTTGGTTTCTGTACTACGGTTTTACGCAAACGTGGTGTGTCTATAAATCTTTAACCCGGCACGACCCGGGCTACTGAACGCATAAAAGAACATGTAAAACGTTCACAAGATTATTATGAATTTTCCCAAGTTATAAAAGAGTTTGTGCCTTGTGCATTCAAATCAATTTTAATAAACATTTTCAAATGTGTCAGTTGAATGTATTTACCAGTGTAAACTGACGTATTTTCCCCAAAAAGATTAAGTGCAGGTACCTAAACGTAATTGGCTGGTATTAGCTCCCTAGCGTCGGGATAAGCCTCGCAAGCTTGATTGCAGTATCTAATGGAACAATACCTTACTTTTATTTACGATCCACTGTGGATATATCCAACCCCTGTAATACATTTTGATATTACAATCAGAGGTTGAAATTTATATATTTATCTTATGCTTCCGCTGTGCATTATATAATTGTGTGGTTTGACTATATTGTTGCCAACATCGTCACGGTAATCCCCCACCGGGCCCACCGGTGAGACACGTGGAAATCGGGGTGTGACACAGTAACATAAAATCTTGTTTTTAACCCACTTTTACACATTCTAATCAACCAAAAATCTTATTTTTGGGACACATTGAGGACAATGTGTAATTTAAGTGTGGGGGGATGCTAAAACCTTGAATTTTGCAAGTCCTAATTACAAGCCTTACACAAAGCTCTATTGGAACCGCTAAACACCCCAAATTTTTTTCAAAAAAACTTTTCATTTTTCTTTTTTTTCTTTCTTTACTTGTCTTGGTTTAATTTGAGAATTTCAAAATTCTAAAAAGGTTATATTTTTACAAATTTACAACCGAGAGCGTCGTGATAACAAGAACCAACATAAGAAAATTATGAAACGGCATGACAAGCTTAGTTAAAATTTGATTATATATACTTGATCACATTAAAAACCCATTCCCACAAAAGTGAGTTTTGAGCCTTTATTGAGCATACAAATTTACATCCTTAGACTAAATGCTCATTTTTCGTTTCTTGTGTGAATAGCCGCTTGGTTCTTACAACTCTAGAACTTGCCACGACGATTCATTCCCGGTCCTTACCAACTTAAACCCAAGTAAGTAAATGATGGAGGCATTAGGACTAACCATTTTTCTTTCCACACCATTATTTTCATTTTTTTTTACTACCTACCCAAAATCCCCCTAGTTAACCCCTTTGAGCCTAAACCTTTCGTTTCTTTACCCTAAACCCTTTTCACCCACCAAAAACCCTTTTTTTATTTTTCACCCTTTATTTTAGTAACAAGCTCGGTTTTTCGCAAGCTCGTTCTTTTGTGTGATCAAAAAAAAAAATTGATGAAGTTAAAAACAAACAAAGCTATGAGAACAAAAGCTTGTTTGGAGAAATACTTCAACCACTAAGAACAAAGTGTTTTACGAAAACCGACGCTTTTACGCTTTTCGCCCTTTTACTAACCACTAACCCAACCACCCACCTTTAGCCCAAGCCTAACCCTTCACCCAAAAAGTCCTCTTGATATTTACAAAGGTATAAAGTTAAAAAGGATGAGGATTGATTGCTTGGCAAGCCTATGGTAGGAATAAGTTCCATGCCGCTCTCGAGTGATTTGTCACACCCCCAAAATCCCACACGCGGAGTACCACCGCTTGGAGGCGTGACGTGACCAGGATCAAGCCATCAATCATATCAAACATAGCATTTAATAATAAAAGTAGATAAAGTAATTCATCACGACATGATTGATGTTTCAAAGAAAACCAAACTTTGTTTAAGTAGCGGAAGCATAATAATGAAAACCCAAATAAGTTATAAGTTCAAATATCGTTCACGATCCGTGTCCCACAACGACCTGCTCCTCCCTGTGCAAGCTCCATAATGTACCTAAGGTCCTACAAGGCATGCAGCAGATAATCAACAACTAGTTGAGCGAGTTCACAGTTAACAGTTCAGTAATAGTATAGTGTGAGTAGCGTTTTGTTCGTTTGTTAAGTCGTATATCGTTTAGTTCGTATCGCGGCCTCCCAGGCAGGTGTGCGAAGATATTAGGGGATGTTCCTCCCGAGTGTTCTAGACTAGGTTTGTTTGTATCGCGGCCTACCAGGCAGGTGTGCGAAGATTAGTAGATTACAGTTCGCGGCCTTCCAAAGGCAGGTGTGCGAAGTCAGTCATAATATCGCGGCCAACCCTTGGCAGGTGTGCGAAGTTCGTTCAATAAGTGTTACTAGTCTAGCAGTAGATTCTATCATCTATGTATGAACAGTAAATCATCAAATCCCCATTCCCACCCTGGGAACCCCATGCCTTGGCTTGTGTGAACTCACCTTGGGTTGCTCGGCAGATACACAGAAAGTACAGGTAGCTAGTAAGTGGTCAACCACGTCCTATCATGGTTATTATACAAGTCAGGTTCGTATATAGCACGTATGTTCTACACGTATTGTACACAAAAGCAATCATGGTAATTCACATACTTATCAGCAGTCCAATAGAAATCAGATATCAATTTCCAAGTATTCGGCCCAAACAATTGGGCTGTAACAGTGCAGGTCCAATAGCAAACATAGTCGGTCTCGAGTCGAGACTATCGGTCTCGAGTTATGCTGGTGTCGAGATCTCGAGTCACAACGAATGAGATCTCGAGTCGCAAGGGGCTGGTCTCGGTTTGTCATGGTCCACTCGAGACTACGCGGTCTCGAGTCAGGTCTCGAGTCGCAACGTGACTCGCAAATCTCGGTCTCGAGCTGTGCTGCTTGTGCGAGTGTTGTGGTCTCGAGTCGAGACTAGGAGATCTCGACTCGCAACCCGTGTCCAGATCAGAAAGTGTAACCAACTTCCTAATTTCCAAAATTCAATCTCAATCAATTCCGTGATTTCAGCTAACACATTGGGCAGTTTCGAAAACAGATCAAAACAACAATTAATCCATATTCAAGCATGTTCATAAACATCATCAATTCAAGAACAATCAATCGGTTCATCAACAAACATCTTAGTTCCTGTGCATAATAAGTCGTCCAAAATAGTAAACTATCTATTCGGATCATCATCATAACTCAGTTACATGCTTTCATCTATATGATTTATATAAACCCTACCCAATCATACATGAACCGATTTCAAGAACATGCAAGAACCTCACATTAACAGTTTGTAAACTATCAATCATATTCACCATGTAGAGTATGCATAACATAATACCATAAACATAAAATCGGTAAACACACACTAACCGGTTGGAGGAGGAATGATCCGAAACAAAACTTCGAGAGAGATGGGGTGTTCGGCTGCCTTAGTTCCGAGTCGAGAGAGAGAGAGTATGTTCTAGGGTTTGTGTGTGTTTGATTGCCAAAGTTGTGAAACTAAAAACCCTAAGAGATGTGTGTAAACATGTATACGTATGGAATGGAAGTGGGCCGAAACCCCCACTAGGGCTACCTCATGGTCTCGAGTCCAACTATATGGACCGAGTGGGTTTTTGTGTAAACGAATAGGTGTGGTGCGATTGGGCCGTTTATAAACATACACACAATCACAAGCACGTATTAACATAACATTCATATAATCACCAAGTTCACATAAACACGTAACGATACACAAAGTAGGTTCGAAGTACGAGTTGTCACATGATTCACTAAAAAAAATACACCTTCGGCCGAGTGTTGAGTGATTTCTCCCGTGAGGTATGTGAACTTGTATATAAATGAAATTTTAAAAAGGCATGTTATGCCCAAATAAGTAATTTATCTTATGAAACGTTCTAAATAAATCATAACGAATAGGATTGTAAATAAATAAAAATAAAACCCAAAAAGATCTTGGATTCCCGACACTCTATGACAAGCCAAAAACCTTCTCTTCTACCCATTCCATTTGGGAGTGTAAGCCATATTTAAAGAGTTTTGCTTGAGGACAAGCAAAAGTTCAAGTGTGGGGGTATTTGATGTGTGTAAAATGCAACATATAAATTACATCAAATGAGGCATAAAACAAACTCTTTTTAAGTACTAATGTTGGAAAAAGATTGTTTTTGTCTTCCTTTTGTATTTTCAGGATGAAATGATCTCAAATACAGAAAAGAAGCAAAAAGACAGCTAATTCTAGCATAAATACAAGAAAAGGAACAAAAGTAGATTGCCCGAACCCTCAACGGCATCCTCCCAAGCAAAGAAGAGAAAACAGAAGACTGAACACGCCCCGTGCTCAGCCAGCACGGGGCCGTGCCCAAGAAGCAGCAGAAAAGACAAACCTGTAGAAGCTTCTATTGGCCACCACGGGGCCGTGTCCAGTGAGCACGGGGGCGTGGCGAAAGTACAGCAGGCGCATTAATTGTAATTGCGAATTACAATTAATGAAGAGAGAGAGTGTCAGACGGGCACGGGGGCGTGTCCAGCGGACACGGGGCCGTGCCCAGCCTTTTGTTCAGCCTATAAATAGGAGTGCTTGGTTTCATTCCAACTTATCCCTTGGCACACCACCTCTCTCACACTTCATCCACCACCCACCACCACCATAACACTATCCTCCACCACCATCATCCATTGTCCATCGTAGAGTGTGTGAGTCGTCTCGGGATCCAATATTGATAGTAAGAGTTCTTGACAATCAAGGCCATGTTTGCCTAAGTCTCTTACATCACTTGGTGAAGACAAGTGTTTAGTATAATACTTTTTATTTTTAATCTTTTGCACTTTTTATTTGGTTTTGTATTAATGACTTTAATAACTAGTTACTTATATTGAAGGTGATCTTTCCTTATCGTTTGTCCGTGGTGTCTTGGCATTATTTTACTGTCTATATAAAATAAAAGATTTTCACCATTCATATCTCCACGGTCTATATGGAGGTATGTTGGCTACCTGGTCGGGGGTTAAGGGAACGGTTTGGTAAGGGTCTTGCCCTTGTTCAGCGTTTAGAGGTCCTGCAAGGGACCTGGGTCAAATTTAGTAGGATCTCCTTCAATGCCCATAGGTATTGGATGGCGAAGATCCAAACTCTTTGACCCCCTCATAAGTTAACTACTATTAATACTATAACCCGGCTATTTAGGACTGTATCCTTGCTAACTCAGACTACTTAGCCGAGGGTAACATCACCGCCAAAAGCGGGGCCTGCCATAATTTGCATTAATAACTTAATTAAGTATCTTCCAATAATCCAACCATTTAGGATTGTATCCTTGCTGACTCAAACTACTGGGTTGAGGGTAACGTCACCTTCAAAAGAGGGGCCTACTACAATAACTAAGATAATCTCTTAAACAAGTGCAAAAGTGCGAAAATAATCAAAGGTTATACTAATACACGAGTCGGATCCAAGTGATTCATCTTGTCTATCTGTTTTTATTTTATTTTTATTTTTCAGCATTTAGTTAGTTTTTATTTTTCTAGTTTAAAACCTTTTTCTAACTTTTTGATTTGATTAGACGTTGAGGATAAACCAGTACTAAAAGCTCTTGTGTCCTTGGACGACCTCGGTATCTTACCAACACTATACTACGTCCACGATGGGTGCACTTGCCCATATGTGTGTCTAGTGTTAGTAAATATCGTGTTTTATAAATTTAAAACTTGGCTAAAAAGTGTAAAAGGGCTTAAAATATACATAAAAAATATATAACACCTCGCACACATCACATGTGAAAAAATGGCATGGGGTAATGTGAAAAATGGCATGGGGTAATGTGAAAAATGGCATCGGGTGTGTAGAATCGCATGTGGAAAATTGAATATCGCATGTGAAAAATGGCATGGGGTAATGAGAAAAATGGCATGGGGTGTGTAGAATCGCATGTGGAAAATTGAAAATCACATGTGAAAAAATGGCTAGCATGGGGTGATGTGAAAAATGGCATGGGGTGTGTAGAATCGCATGTGGAAAATTGAATATCGCATGTGAAAAATTTGTGTGTGTGTTACTGTTCATCTTCTTCGATTGTTGGTCGATCATTGTCAGTCTTCTTCCATTTGACCCTTACAACTCCCAAATTAGTAGTTCTTATTATCGATATCGCACTAAAAGGAACGAAGGGAGGTTGTGGAAGAAGATTTTCAGGTTTTTGAATTTGATTTAGGGTTTGATTTTGAACTATATCATCGGTCAATTACAGAGATTTATGACCTCGCAATGACGTTTAACCTTCCTGGTATGATTTAGATATATTAAAATGATTAATTTAATCATTTTAATTAGTTTCGCTCGCGTTTGATCGATTGAAGATCGTACGGCTGAGGGCATCTTCATTTTAATTAATCATTTTAATTATACTAATGTAGGATAAGAGGTATTGTACGTTAACCGGCCTATATATATATATATATATATATATATATATATATATATATATTTGTGAACAAAATGAACTTATCTAGATTTTTTCTTTAGTGTCAAGATTGTAATTAACTTTTGTAACTTGCATGTATTTTAATAGACATAAGGGAATAATTGTATATTTCTTTCTTCATTTAATTAATAATTTTTTCTCTTTCCTGATTTCTCTCTCCAATTAAAAGAATATTTAATTACATTCTTTATATTTTTTTCCTATCACATATTACCTAACTTAGTATTACATAATTTTAAAAAAAATACAAACATTATAAAATATTGTTCCATCTAGAACACAAGTAAAAATATTTAATTACATTCTCTATACATATATGTATTAGATCAATGTTTAATGAAAAGATGTATAGTGGAAATAATATGTAGTAATACACAAGTGTATAAGTCTGGTATATTTCGACATGTATACACTATGTACTTGAATAATACATAGGTGTATACGTCTGGTATATACCGACCCGTATACACATATGTACTTGAATAATACACAAGTGTATAAATCTGGTTTATAGCGACCCGTGGAAACAAGATGTAATAATACACAAGTGTACAAGTCTTGTATATACTGACATGTATACACATATGTTAAAAATCAATTTAATTAGGTTTAATATTTAATTTTAAAAGGAACATAACAATTTATATAAAAAAATTAGCCATTCAATCTCTTATAATTAATAATTAAAATAATAGAGAAATAATTAAAAATGAGAGAGAGAGAGAGAGAGAGAGTTAAGAGAGAAGAAAATTAAGGGATTCTAATTAAAAGTACTTGGCTAATGTCAATCTTACCCTTTTAATCTAAAAAATAATCAAGGGTCAAGATTAGTTCACTTTGTTCACTCTGAAAAAGTTGTTCACTCATAATCCTAATCCTATATATACATATATATATATATATATATATATATATATATATATATATATATATATATATATATATATATATATACATATACATATACATATAGGGGACCGCTAAAATGAAAACCACCTACAGTTGTAAGAACCGAGATAACCACATTCTAGCCACTAGATCTACAAGATGGATGGATGAGATTAAAAGTAGTTAAAATTAATATTAAATACTTTTTGTCTTATTATACTTTTAATATTTTAATGCAAAATGTCAGTTTAGTAAAATTACTCTTTTTTGTCCTTTTGTCTTTATTATTTTTTATTACTTTTTTTGTATTATTATAATAGTTGGATTTTAAACAAATTTTTTTTTATTAAAAATCATTTTAAATTCATATTTTTTAACAAAACAAATTTTTTTTCGCGCCGGTTTTTTTGCGCGCCGTTTTTGCACGCCCCGTTTACGCCCAATTTTTTTTACGCCCCGTTTAGCCCTAGTTTTTTACGCCTCATTTTTACATGCCGTTTTTACGCCCCGTTTACGCGGCATTTTTACGCCCCATTTTTTATACGCCGTTTTTTAAGATTCGTATTTACGCGCCGTTTTTTACGCTCCGTTTTTTGTGTGCCGTTTTTTTACGCCCAGTGTTATGCTCCGTCTTTTTAACGCACCGTTTTTTTACGCCCGGTTTTAATGCGCCGTTTTTACGCCCCGTATTTACGCGCCGTTTTACCATCCAGTTTTTTTACGAGCCGTTTTTTACGCCCAGTTTTTACGAGCTGTTTTTTTACGCGCCGTTTTTTACGCGCCATTTTTTTACACACACGTTTTTAAACTTTTTTTACGATTGTAAACTTTTTTTTTACAAAAAAACTTTTTTACAAAAAAAACTTTTTTACGATTTTTTTTTTTTTTGCAAAAACTTTAAAAAAAGACAAATTTATACAAAATCTTTTTTACGGTTTTAACATTTTTTTTACAAAAACTTTTCTTTACACACGTTTTTTTAACTATTTTACTTTTTTTTTAACAAAACTTTTTTTACGGTTTTAAACTTTTTTTTTTTTACAAAAACATTTTTACCAAAAATAATTTACCAAATTTTTTTTAGAGTTAATTACATAGTTAGTCCCTGTGGTTTGCACAAAATAACATAATTAGGTACTAATAGTTTAAAATCACTTTCTAGGGTATTAACTTTTTTCATTTTGTAACGTTTGGAGGTATTAACTTCTAGTGTATTAACATAGTTAGTCCCTGTGGTTTACACAAAATAACATACTTAGGTAATAATAAAATGTGGTTTTAAACCTACAAATAACGTTAATACCTCAAGACGTTATAAAGTGAAAAGTTAATACCCTAGAATGTGATTTTAAACTATTAGTACCTAAGTATGTTACTTTGTGCAAACCACAGGCACTAACTATGTAATTAACTCTTTTTTTTATAAAGACTTTTTTACAAAGAGAGTTTAAAGGGGAGAGAGAAATGATTTGATGGTTTTGATTAAAAAAGAACATTAAAAAGGGGAGAGAGATGATTTGATGGTTTTGAATAGAGAGAAATTGAAATGACTTTAAAAAGGAGAGAGACATGATTTGATGTTTTGATTAAATGACTATATTACCCTTTTGGTTGTCATTATCTGATTGGTGGAGAGTGGTTCTCGCAACTGGGGGTGGTTTTCATTTTAGCGGACTCCTATATATATATATATATCCGTTAGGAGCCACCCTTTATTGTGAGAACTGCGAGAACCAATGTAAATACAACCAAAAATATCTAAAAATAGCTAAATACCCGCAAAAATTTTTTTTAGTATTTTTTACCTCAAAATCGCTAATTTTCGTTACCAAACAAATTTAAACAAATTTAAAAAAAAAATTGGCTACTAAGAGCATTCACATCCATTCCTCCATATTTTCACTATAAATTAACTAAAAAACACTACATTTTCTCTCTCCTTTTCAATTAAATAATATTTTTATACATTTATCATTACCCTTTCTCTCTCCTCCACTCACAACCACTTTCAAAATATATTAAAAAATTATAGGGGGTGAACAGTGTCTTCCCCCCCAGATATACAGATGAACAGTAACATTTTCTTTCTCCTCCACTCACAACCACTTTTTCTACTCTTTATATTATAAAAACTCCACACACAGAATTTGATGGAATGGATGAGAATGCTCTAAAAGTAGCGATTTTGAGGTAAAAAATATTTAAAAAAAAATTGTGTGTTTTGTAGATTTTTTTAGGTTTTTTAGGGGTTTAGTTTTTAGCATTTTAGTTTGGTTGGGGGGTGGGGGTTAGGTTTTTAGGAGGGGGGTTACGTTTTTTTTCGGGGGGTGGGGGGGTTTAGGTTTGGGGGGTGGGGGGTTAGGTTTTTTTAGGTATTTTTAGTGTGTTCACATTGGTTCTCACGGTTCTCACAATAAAGCTGGTTCTCAAATGAACCTTACCCTATATAATTATATATATAGGGTGTTGATGCATATTTTGTCTATCGCCTTCGTCAATCCGAGTCATAGTGAAAAGCCAGAAGGAATCAAGTGCATAATGTCATATTTAGTTAGAAATGGCAAGGTGGCAAACTTGTAATTAGTGTGAACTTTCATTAAATAGCCTTGACCATATAAATAGGGGATTATGTCACTAGTTTAGAGAAAGTTCTTGATAGAGATTTGGAGATAGACCTTTGGAGAAGACTTGGAGAAGACTTTCTAGAGAGAGAAAGTAGAGAGAGAAAGTTGTAGATTTGTGATTCTTGTATCGTTCTTGTCAAATTCAGCAATGGAATCACATTAGAAGTACGTTATCGTGTGTTCGGTCACGTTCGTTCACGGATTCCGCACGTGAAACGTTCGTTACGCAATCGAACGGTCGCAAAACCGGTCCTACAAGTGGTATCAGAGCTCAGGAGGAGGTTCTCTGCAGAAATTAGCCGGATTTCGTCACTTTTTCTTACTTCTACACCTTCTTTTTCTGATTCGGGAAGATTTCACGGTCGGAATTTGCTCAATTTTTCACAGATTGTGCGAAATAGTATCGAGATAAACCCTAGAAAGTTTCAGATCAAAATTCAAAGTTTAAGTGGATCAAAATTGGAATTGAAGTTGAACCGCTCGATCGAATAGGTTGTGGACCGCTTATCCGGATGAATCAGGAACCGCTCATTCGATCGGACTACCCTTGAACCGCTCATCCGAACGATCAGGAACCGCTTATCCGAACTTGTTTGAATCGCTTATTCGAACTAACTTGGACCGCTTATAAGACTGATTGTGGATCGCTTATTTGGATCTTTTCTGGATCGCTTATTCAGACAAGTTTTGAACCACTTATTTGTCATCCGGATTGCTTATCTGGACCGCTTATTTGGCTCAATTGCTATTTAGTTCGCTTTTCTGACACATTCAGATCATTTATTCATCAACAAACACGTGTCGTTTTGTTTTGCGAAACATGGCAATGATGTTTGATGAACAGGAGAACTATTATTTCGAAAGATTTAATAACTGGAATAACGGATTTCTAGATGAGGGGTATAGAAAAGTGAGCAAAGATGGTTGGGCAAAAAGGTTCAAATATTTCGTGTGTCTGAAAGATGAAACGTTGGATGATCTTAAAGACAGATATAGTGTTTTACTGAGTTATATGAAAGATCATGAGATATACCCGTCAAATGTTGAAAAATTAGAGAAATTTGCAGATGCATTACCGATTGAATGGGGTGAATGTTTGAAGAATTTAAGGGAGAAGTCAAATTTTTCAAAATTACCTCTAAATCAATTCATCAGCAAACTTCAAGCTCATGAACTTGAAACCAGAAAGAAAAAGAAAGATTTGATCAAGGTTTTGGAGTATAATGTGCTAGATCTAAGTTCAGATGTGATTGAAGAGATACACAAAAGGGTTACTAAATGTATCAGGACAAAACATGTGCTGAAATACGATTTCAAACGAGGTTGTTATATTGATAATAATGGAAATCCTTTTGATTTCGTTAAATTGTTTTGTGCAGGTACATTGATAGCAAAGGAAGAAGAAACTTCAAAAGCTAAAGAATCGGTGAAGAATGAAACAGTGTGCTCTAAGTGTGATAACTTTAAGACTAATAATGACAAACTTGTGAAAGACATGGCAAGTTTGGCATCTGAAGTCAAAAAGTTGAAAGACGAGAAGCACGTTGCTGAAAATCAGATTCTTATTTTGAAAGAAAATTGTGAGAAGTTGAAAGCTGAAAATGACAAACTGTTGGTTAATTTTAACAGTTTGACATTGAAACATCAAGAATTTGAGGGGCAAGTGAAAATTCTTGAAGATGGGAGAAATGTGTTTAGTAAAAACAACATTGAAAAACAAAAGATGATAAATTCCCATCTTCAGAAGATTGTCGAACTTGAAAAAGAAGGTGAAAGCGCTCAAAAGAGAATCAAAGAGTTGGTAAAAGAGCTTGAAATCAAACAGAAATCTTCAGAAGATTTAGATTTCTGGATAAAGCTTGAAAACAAAAACCTGAAAGCGAATGAATCAAAATTTCAGGAACAGATCAAAATTTTGATAAATGAAAAGTCTGTTCTTGAAAATTTGAAGGTTGAGAATGAAAATTCCATCAAGTCTCATCTTGAGAGAATATCTCAGCTTGAGGAAGAAGCTAAGAATTCCAGGATCAAGATAGATAAACTTGAGAAGAAATTGATCAGTTTTGCGACTAAATCTGACAAGTTGAATATTCCTTGTCCAAAACCGATCAATTCAGTTCCGATAAGTGTAAATGCTACAAACTTTGACAAAGTCAAAGTCAAAGATTGTGATGATAAAACTGATGAGGAAAATGAGAATTTTTATTCAGCAGATGAGTCTGAGACAGAGTCTGATGATGAAAATGTTAAAAAAGAAAAACAAAAATTGTTTTTAAAGTTGAAAGAAAAATTTCAGAAAACTGTTCTGCAATCAACTGAAAAAAGGTGAATGCTCTAAGCAAAAACCTGTGAAGAAGATTGTAAAACAGAATCAAAACTTTAAAAATGAAGAAAAAAAAACTCATCAGCACGATCATCCAATCAAAAGAAAAAATTACAAAAAATAGAAAATGAAAATACAAAATTTGTTGTGTGCAGAACAAACCACAGTGCAAAAGCGTCAAAACCAGCACATTTGAGGAAGGAATATCACCAAGCCAGACAATGTTATGATCTGAGCGTTTGGTGTGAAAAAGGTAACTGGTATGATAACAGGGTATGCTACAGCTGCGGATATCAGGGGCATATTGCTGTTAACTGCCAATACAGGAGTTATGAGACCAGGAGGTGCTATAATTGCAATATCAAAGGTCACATTGCCAGAGATTGCCCAAGGAGATCGAATGAAAGATTGAGGGCTAATTCTCAGAAATCGGCAAAGATTCCAGTCAAAGTCAAGCCCCAGGAACAGAGGGTTCTGAAACCTAAAGTTCAAAAACAGTCAATTCAGGAAAAAAAGTTATACTTTCACAGGGGCAGAAAGACAGACTGAGGAAGAAGAGGAAAAAGGCGAGAGAATATCTGGAGAAGATTTTGTCCTCGGGTTCACCCGACAGATCGAAGAAGAGTGCTGATGAATCAACTTCCTCAACTGCAAAGTCAAGCAAGTCGAATTCATCAGATGCAAATCTGAGGACAAAAGAGGAGAAAAAGAAGAAAGTGAAGTTTTCACTTCCTGGCGATGAATCTGTTTCTTCAGAAAGAAAGGAGCCACATGTCGGCGATGAATCTGACTCATTAAAGTCAGACAAGCCACATTCAGGCAATGATTCTGGAATGGTAAAGCCAGAGGAGCCATGTGTTGAGGTAAAGGTCGAGAATTCTAGTTTAACAATGGATGAGAAAAATTTTCCACCATTGTTGAATAAGAATTCAAAATCACCCAAGGCTGGTCAGGCTTGGGTGAAACTTTTCAAATAGAAAAACCTGACTTGCCGGAGCTCCCAGGTTTGTAAGAGTGGAGCATGAATCGGCATCTTTTTAAATCTATGTTTGAAGATTTTGCAGGAATTGCCGGAGATCCCAAGATGGTATCGTGGATCATGAATCGGCATCTTTCTTGAATTTTATTCGGTAACGTCAATCATGCAAACGGTAAAGAGGTTTGGTTGTGTTTGTGAATGTTTTACAAGTGGTACAGAGGATTCTGGACTGCATATGGTAAATCAAGGACATTAACTTGTACTTGGATTTTCCTACTTTTGTGTAGAAAACAAGATGATGAAGTAACCCCGTACCTAAACTGTTTGGTAAACAAACTAAGTTTTCCGGAAAAGCCATTTTGATTAAAACAAACTTAAGTGTTTTGAAATCACAATGGGAAAATAGTTTGTTGTGAGGGGGAGTTCTGATTGTTTACGCCAGGTGGATGGAGAATTGAAGTGATTCTCATCAAGTTGTCAAGTTTGTACAGTTTGTTTCAAATTTTCCCAGAAAATCAAAATTGAAACATATTTTGATTTTAGGGGGAGAAAAATTTTTAAAAAATTAGAAAATTTGAAAATGTCAAAAACATTAAAAATTTAAAAATGAGTTTTGTTGTGAAAAAGAGGAAATGATAGTAAATCAGTGGACTATCACAGCATGCTAAAGAAATGTAATGTAAAATGTGATAAACGGTCTCACTGATGATGTGAAGATAGGTTTTTATACATTTAGTAGATTTGTTCGGGATATAAACCTAAAATTTCAAACTTGTGAAATTCGTGGGGAACACTACTTGGATATATAGGTAACCCCTGAAATCTCGTTTGAAAGGTCTCGTATTCTGATATACTAGGTGTTTATACTCTATGATGTCTGGGGTATTATTCCGGGACTTCTGCTGAACGGTAGTTCTGACCTAGTCCTTGGCTAATACTTTCCGCAAAATGCTTGAAATATAGCATAAAGCCCTCAGTTGATTAGACAATAAAATTGATAATCATCTGTTGTAGCTGAAAAGATCCTCTAAAGGGGACACACTGCTAAGTCGAAGCTGATATCTCTCTGCTGAACGGAAGTTCTGACCTGAGATCCCTCAGTTCTCGCATCTTTCCCCTAATTTATGTACAGACATCATTGTAGTGTTCATACCTGTAAGACTGAATATTGGGATTCTGGATATGGGAGTATATTCAAGAGGTGGGACACATGAATTGAACTAAGTTCATAAAACACCTAAATAGTATCCTGAATAGATTGAAAATTGTATGAAAATTTAAGAGGACAATTATATCGTCAATCTACGTGAATCGTTTAGAACTTAAAACGATTAAAAGCTTAACGGTGCTTGTGTTATGTCTCAAAAACTGATATGATCCTCTTGCACAAACTCACAAAAATATGTTTGTTTTGCATTTAAATTTCTGTCTTTGCATTTATGTTTCATATTTTCAAAAATCCAAAAAGATTTTCGACAACTGATGGTGAAGAGCTGATTTTCAAAATCTCAAAGGCTAAACTTGATGAACAGACAGGTTGGTTAAGTTGTTTGAAATGTTTAAAATGATTCATTAGGTTGAATCAGTAATTGAAATGTTTCAAATTTGTGAATCAGTGGTTAATTGAGAACAGTATCACATGATTAAATTGATTCATTAGATTGAATCACAATTATTCTGTTTTGTGAAAGTATGGTTAAGTTTTGCAGGTTTCTGATCCTGTTGCTACAGATAGCCAGGAGACATATCAGAACCAGAGATAATGAGCTGAACAGAGAGAAGCCAGGAGATAATTTCGATGGTGGTAACAAAATCCCAGACGACTATCCTAGCAGGGTGATAGGGGGAGTCTGATGAAAGTTATAGCCAAAGAAAGATAGATCCAGGCAGAATTCTTGAAGAAGACCGAACAACATCCGAGAATGTCTTGTTGAAGACTCTCTCTGAAGATTCCGTCAACATTCAAGGGGGAGTTTACATCAGGCAACGTAGGCTCTGGGACTGCTAATTTACCTGATCAATCGTTATCAGTTGACACCACATCGTCTGGTAACACCACATCTACTAGTACAGCACCTACAAGCACATAACATCAACACTTACAATTCATTCGGTTTGAAACTAAGGGTATTTTATATCCATTTTGTGTAAATTGTGGCTTGTTCAATGATATACTCCTTTGCATCATGTTCACAACTGTTTTATGTTGTAAATTATGATTACTCAATATTATATGCACATGTGCATTGTGTTGACTGCAAGTTCACAATTGTTTTATGTTGTAACTTATGATTACTCAATGTTATATGTACATGTGCATTGTGTTAACTGCCTCACATTACAAATTATGCATCATATTTCAAATTACGTTACATTGCAAATTTATGCACATGTGCATTAGGATTGAAAAAAATAACTTATGACCTCATACATTAACATTAACTGACAATGCACATGTGCATATTAATTACAATTATACTATTCATTTGTTTATCATGGGTACAATTTTTTAATTTATTAATTATTTCTCACAGGAACAATTACGGCTGCCATACATGCTACACCTAACGGCACCCCGTATTGGATACCTGAAGTTGATGTTAGATACCTTCCTGTTATAAACAGTACATTTACCCATTGGGAAGATATTGTCATGATGTACAATACGTATGCTACACAATTCGGATTTTCTACTTGTATCGGCACATCGAAGAACAAAAAATATCATGACAATCCTAATTTGAACATCCACTATAACAACCCTCCTAGAATTTTTCCGACACCCTAAGATATTTTTAAATATCCCATTACGTCCTAAAATACACCTCGTATGTGAAAACTGAGCCCAAAATATGATATAAAATTAAAAATAAAATAAAAATCAGAAAATACAGTCGCTCGCGGGCTGCGTAGCCTATGGCTACATCTTACTCGGGCCGCGACAGCTTGAAGTCATGGCTGCACCTGGTGCCGCCACGTGTCATCACCCGTGTTGACCCTATAACACTAACTAATCAACCCTAGGCCCTACCACCCTAATACGCGGGCCGCGTAGGCCTTGGCCTCATCTTACGCGGGCCGCGACAAAGCCCAAATCAGCCTCTATAAAGCTGGAGCTCGGGCCTTCAGTTTACGTCGCTCAAATCTTCGATCTTTCTCTCAATTTTCACGTACTATACATTATACTCGGGTATAATACCCCCTAAATTAAGAAGTTCTGCTCCGTTGTAAGTATCATAACCCCTGTATACGTATACAATTTGAAGCCAGCTGGACAGCACTGAAGGCTTGGAAAAGTGGCAATAAAGTTAACTAAAAGAAATAGATGTTTTTATTAAATAAAATAGGGTTTATCCCTATAAAAATGTGTGTACTTAAAACTTGAGTTTTATTCTATGTGTTTAATATTATGAAAGCATGGTATTTTACTCTGATAAAATATTTCCTAACTACGATCCTGATGTAAATTCCGCTGCCAAATTGGATAAAAACAAGATACCATCGAAACCGGCCGCGGCCGCCCGTTCCCGGGTTTTTTAGGGGACGGGGGTTGCGACAGAAGGTGGTATCAGAGCTAAGCCACTGATTCAGCCACAGAAGTGTTCTACTGACACCAAAATTTAATCTGTTAAGGAATAAATTACGGAACTACGTGCATAATTGTATTTTATTGTTATGTGTTATTTGACTATTTGTTAGTTTACAGTATGAGCGACCAAGGACCATCTGACGTGTACCGTCAATTGTCTGGTTCGCCTAGAAGCGAAGGTGCCTCTTCTCAGCCTGCCCTCTCGGGGTACTCTGCTGATACTCAAGAAGGAATATTCGTGTTTAAGGCTCAGTCCGAAGAGCCATTCCCTCAGAAAAAGAGAGGATGGTTCAGTAGGGGAGCACATGAGCGTAGGAAACACATGAAAAAGTTACAAGAACAGAGAGTACTAGCAGCAGCCAAAAGAGAAACCAATGCCCATGCCCAGGACATGATTAATAAGGGTTTAGCTAATTTCCATATCTTAGCAACCACTACAGCTGACCCTAATCTGGAACAAATGATAGCACCCCAACCACAATCACAACCACCATTTCCCGACCAACCAATGGAAATAGAGAACCCTGAAAATCAAGTAGAAATGCATGATTTAACCCGGAGGAAATACCTAGGGTACCCGCACCAAATCCCTTAGACCAAAATTACGACCCATGGTGGGACGACAATAGGGACTATGTGCAATGTTACCCGATACACGAAGACATGCCCATGCTGAATCTAGGAGCCTACCCAGGTTTGGACCCTCTAGATCCCTATTACGATAACGATGTATACATTAGGGAGATTTTAGAGAATCCTTACCCATTTCAGGCACCTACCCCCCATACCAGGAACCCGCACCCCAGATTCCGCACCCAGTCCTAGAACCTGCACCCCCAATGAGTGCAGAAAATGTACAAGAACTCAGGACATTTGGTGAGGAAATCTTAGAGAGTAGTGAATGGATGAGACAGGTGGGAGAGCGACTCATCTGGAAGTACGACGAGCGCAATATGGATTCTGGATGAATCCATATCAATGAATGTGATGGTAGAGATGGTAATAATAATAATAATAATAATATAATAATAAAATATGTGTGTATGTGTATGAAAAAAAAACTACGGATGCCTACTATTATTAATGTAATTTTTATTTCAGTTGGTATTGTAATTTTTAATTTTCAGTTCTGGCTTGTACTAGATCATATTATATAAAAATAGAGTAAGTCGCAATGATCGACGCTTTTGACCAAAATGCGTATCATGTGATTGGCTATATTAAATATTATTTGTGATATTAATATGTGGTAAATGTTTAAAAATTCAGATGGACAATGAAGTGAATCAAGAAAACCAGAATGATAACATCCAGAACGACAGTAACCCGAATAATGAGAATTCGAACAACAATAACAATGGAAACCAAGTGGATAATAGTGCCATCCAACACATAGTGGCACAAGGAATTATAGATGTGATGCCATTTCTTATCCAAACTGTTAAAGAAGCTGATAATAAAAGTAAACATAGCAGTAAGCGACCAACTGAACCTGAACACAGCGTGAACAATGGACCTGTACTTCAAGTGCCTATTCCCAAAACAAGAAGAACTATGCCTTATGGTTGTTCTTACAAAGAATTCTGGTCCTGCAAACCAATAGAATTCTCGGGCAATGAAGGACCCATTGCAGCTCTACGCTGGATAGAAAAGACCGAGGTTGTTCTGAAAATAAGCAAGTGTGCGGAAGAGGACAAGATAATGTTTGCTTCCAATCTGTTTAAGAACTCAGCCTTAGAATGGTGGAATACTATCCTCTAGTCTAGGGGAAGCGATAGGATTTACAATATGGAATGGGAGGAATTTAAGAATATGGTAGAAAGGAAATTTTGCCCTCCCAATGAAAAAGAACAGATAGCAAATAAATTTCTAAACTTAGGATGACCGGGGTAGATAGTAAGGGTTATACTACCACATTCTTTGAATATGCTAGAATAGTGCCAACCCTTGCATCACCTAAACCAGTATTGATCTCCTGTTACATCTGAGGATTAATTGGAGAGATTAGGCATGTAGTCAAGGCATCTAGGCCCCAAACCATAGAAGAAGCTGTAGAACTAGCGAATACCTTGACAGATGAATTAGTGCGTACACGAGAAGAAGACCAGAGAAGAAACCTAGCACAGAGACTTACCCAAGAATTCCGTTTTGGAAATTACAACCGTAAAAATGTAGGTTCTACCTCTGCATCGTACTGCAAATCTTGCAGGAAGAAGCATTCGGGAAAATCCTCCACTCACTGCAATTTCTGTAAGTTACCAGGACACAAGGAAGAAGATTGCAGGGAGAAATCTAGTAATGGGATGTGCTTCAACTGTGGAGAAAAAGGTCACATCAATCCAAACTGTCCAAAATTGGCCCCAGCTGCAAACAACAAGAACACTAAAAATGCTAGAGCATTTGTTCTGACGGCAGAAGAAGCCAAGATGATTCCGGACGTGATAGCCAATACGTTTTTAGTTAATGATGTTTTTGCCAAAGTATTATTTGACTCTGGTGCGAAACAAAGTTTTATTAACACTTCGTTTTGCAAACTTCTTAATCAGTCATTAACTAAACTTTCACAAGAATGTCTAGTAGAGACAACCAATGGAGAAACTGTTAGGATTTCTAAAATCTTGCAGGGAGCAAGAATAATAATTTTAAACCAAAAATTTATTGCAAACTTTTACCCAATGAATCTAGCAGGATTTGATATTGTATTAGGAATGGATTGGTTTATAGCCAATAAAGCCAATATTTTTATGTGATCAAAAGTCAATTCAAGTAAATTCACCAAGGGGTGAAAAGATCACAATTAAAGGAGATAAGCCATCTAGATGCACGAAATTCATCTCTGTGATGAAAACCGCAAATTATATAAGAAAAGGATCTATAGTGTATTTGATTTCTATAATCACTAACACTAAAGGAAAATAACTAAAAGACATTCCAGTAGTGTCTCAGTTTTCAGATGTATTCCCAGAAGAGTTACCAGGACTACCGCCGGATAGGGAAGTTGAATTCAGAATTCACCTGCTACCAGGAACAGCACCGATTTCCAAAGCACCTTACCGTTTGGCACCTACAGAAATGCAAGAACTGAAGAAACAATTAGATGAATTGTTGGAGAAAGGATTCATACAGCCAAGTTCATCGCCATGGGGAGCGCCGATTTTATTCGTTAAAAAGAAAGACGGATCAATGCGGATGTGCATTGATTACCGTGAACTGAACAAAGTCACGATTAAGAATCGGTATCCATTACCAAGAATCGATGATCTGTTTGATCAACTGCAAGGAGCTCGATTTTTCTCGAAAGTCGATTTAAGGTCAGGATATCATCAATTAAAGGTACAGGAAGAGGACATTCCTAAGACCGCATTTAGAACGAGGTATGGCCATTATGAATTTACTGTCATGCCATTTGGTTTAACCAATGCCCCAGCTGCATTTATGGACATGATGAACCGAATATGTAAGCCATATTTAGATAAATTCATAATTGTTTTCATAGATGATATTCTCATTTACTCTAAAAGTAAAGAAGAACATGCAAAGCATCTGCACACACTTCTAAGTTTATTAAGGAAGGAAAAGTTTTATGCTAAGTTTTCAAAGTGCGAGTTTTGGTTAGAACATGTACAATTTCTTAGACACGTAGTTAATCATGAAGGAATTCATGTGGATCCCACAAAGATCAAGGCGATTACGAAATGGAAAACCCCCGAGTCACCAACCGAGGTTAGAAGTTTCTTAGGATTGGCCGGTTATTATAGAAGATTTATTCGAGATTTTTCTAGAATAGCCATTCCCTTAACTAAGTTAACCTGTAAATCTATTAAGTTTGAATGGGGACCAAAACAGGAAGAAGCATTTAGAATTCTTAAGCAAAGATTAACCAACGCACCCATACTAGCGTTACAAGAAGGAACTGAAGACTTTGTAGTCTATTGTGACACTTCTAAGTTAGGATATGGATGTGTGTTGATGCAATGACAAAAGGTTATAGCATATGCGTCTAGGCAACTTAAGAATTATGAAGAGAATTATTCAACCCATGATCTCGAATTAGGAGCCATAATTTTTGCTCTTAAGATTTGGAGACATTACCTTTATGGTAGTAAATTTACTATTTTTACAGATCATAAGAGTTTAAGGTATGTTTTTGGGCAAAAAGAATTGAATATGAGACAAAGACGCTGAATGGAGATACTTAGTGATTATGATTGTAATATCCAGTATGATGCAGGAAAAGCCAATGTAGTGGCTGATGCTTTAAGCCGAAAGTATCACGCAAAGCCAAAAAGGGTACGTTCTCTTAAATTAAATCTACAAGTAGATTTAAATGAACAGATTAGAAAAGCACAAGAATCAGTAATCAAAAAGGATACTGAAAAGTTAAAAGGAATGATTAAGGAATTAGAACAAGGAACAGATGGAATTTGGAGATTCCATAAAAAGAGAATGTGGATACCTAAATTAGGAAACCTACGTCACCGTATATTAGAAAAAGCCCATAAGTCTAAGTACACGATGCATCCAGGAAGTGATAAGATGTATCAGGATTTAAGAAAGAACTTTTGGTGGATAGGAATGAAAATGGATATAGCAACCTATGTTTCTAAATGTTTAACTTCTTCACAAGTTAAAGCTAAACATCAGAAACCCTCAGGTTTATTACAATAGCTAGAAATGCCAGTATGGAAATGGGAGTTGATAACAATGGATTTTGTTACCAAATTACCCAAAACAAGAAAAGGTAATGATACAATCTGGGTGATTGTAGATAGGCTAACCAAGTCAGCTCATTTCCCACCAATAAAGGAAACTTTCAGTATGGAACAGTTAGCTAAGTCATATGTAAATGAAATAGTTTCATTACATGGAATCCCTTTATCAATTGTTTCTGATAGGGATAGCCGTTTTACCTCTCATTTTTGGACAAGTTTACAAAAAGCCATGGGAACTAAGTTGAATGCACAGGTTATCATCCTCAAACGGACGGACATAGCGAAAGGACAAATCAGACAATGGAGGACATGCTTAGAGCTTGTGTAACTGATTTCGGAGGTAATTGGGACGATCACTTACCCTTAATAGAATTTTCTTATAATAACAGTTATCACACAAGTATCAATGTTGCACCATTCAAAGCACTTTATGGACGAAAGTGCTGAACCCAAGTCTGTTGGGCAGAAATTGGGGAAAAGCAACTATCTGGACCTGAGATAGTGCAGGAAACAACCGACAAGATCATTCAAGTCAAGGAACGACTGAAAGGAGCACGTGATCGAGAGAAAAGCTATGCTGACAACAGGCGGAAGCCCTTGGAATTTCAGGTAGGAGATAAATTATTATTAAAAGTCACTCCTTTGAAAGGAGTGGTCAGATTCATCAAAAGGGGAAAGCTAAGTCCCAGGTATGTTGCACCTTTTGAGATTATTAGAAGAATAGGACCTGTCGCCTATCAGCTACAACTGCCAGAGGAAATGGCAGGAATACATGATGTATTTCATGTATCTAATCTCAAGAAATGCTTAGCTGATGAATCACTGGTGGTACCTCTAAAGGATATAGAGGTAAATGAACAACTCAAGTTTGTAGAGAGGCCTCTACAGATTGAAGACATGAAAGTTAAGAACCTCAAGCATAAGAGAGTAATTCTGGTCAAAGTGAAATGGGACTCCAAGAGAGGACCAGAGTGTACATGGGAACTTGAATCAGAAATAAGGTGGGGAGAATATAACAACCCTCCTAGAATTTTTCCGACACCCTAAGATATTTTTAAATATCCCACTACGTCCTAAAATACACCCCGTATGTGAAAACCGAGTCTAAAATATGAAAACTGTATTTGAAAGACGCGTAGCCTATGGCTACAACTTACGCGGGCCGCGACAGCTTGAAGTCATGGCTGCACCCGGTGCCGCCATGTGTCGTCACCCGTGTCGACCCTATAACACTGACTAATCAACCCTAGTCCCTACCACCCTACTATGCGGGCCGTGTAGGCCTTGGCCACATCTTACACGGGCCGCGACAAAGCCCAAATCCGCCCCTATAAAGCTGGAGCTCGGGCCTTCAATTTACGTCGCACAAATCTTCGATATTTCTCTCAATTTTCACGTAGTATACATTATACTCGGGTATAATACCCCCTAAGTAACGAAGTTCTGCTCCGTTGTAAGTATCATAACCCCTGGATACGTATTAGATACGCTGCCCGATTGATCTAGGGTTTCGTAACGACTGTCGTGGTTCTCCCGACGTAGTCGTTGGAATGCCGTCTCAGGAAGCGTGTTACTAATGTTAAAATGGGTTATTATACTAACACGTGTGCATTTGTGTAATTTATAGATTGTCACCAGGAAACCCTAAAGGATAATCTAAGACAGCAATGTGAGTAATCTCCTTTTTGCAAATTGTTTTTACAAAACCTCACATGATTAATTATATATTAAACAATTATTGAGTATTTGTAAGGATACAATTATCGTCAGTATGTTTAGGTTTTGTATACAAAATTTGTTATTGCCTTGCGAGGAGTAACATTTCCACAAGTCGGGTTGACAGTACCGTGGGTGGTAATTGATATGACTTGGAAACAAATGTAATTGCGAGACCACCCTCAATATTGTACAATGGTTTTTATTAAAACTTGATTAAACTGGGATTCACTCACCAGTATTTCCCACTGACAAAATATTTTTAAACGCGTTTCAGGTAACAAAATGTGAAAGCCAAATAGAAGCCAGCTGGACAGCATTGAAGGCTTGGAAAAGTGGCAATAAAGTTACCTAAAAGAAATAGATGTTTTTATTAAATAAAATAGGGTTTATCCCTATTAAAATACGTATACTTAAAACTTGGGTTTTATCCCATGTGTTTAATATTATGAAAGCGTGGTATTTTACTTTGATAAAATATTTCCTAACTACGATCCTGATGTAAATTCTGCTGCCAGGATAAAAACAAGATACCACCGAAACTGGCCGCGGCCGCCCGTTCCCGGGTTTGTTTAGGGGACGGGGGTTGCGACATCTACGCTCATAGATATATATTATTTTCAAGAGAAGGACAACCACGGGTCACGGAATCTGACCCCAATGCTCCATCCAAGAATGCTCTAACTGATGTGTGTAAAATGCAACATATAAAACACATCAATTAAGGCATAAAACTAACCCTTTTTAAGTACTAATGTTGGAAAAAGAGTGTTTTTGTCTTCCTTTTGTATTTTCAGGATGAAATGAGCTCAAAATCACAAAAGAAGCAAAAAGACCACTAATTCTACCATAAATACAAGAAAAGGAACAAAAGTGGACTGCCCGGACCCTCAACGGCACATCCCCAAGACAAAGAGAAGAAAACAGAGTCTGAACACGCCCCGTGTCCAGCGAACACGGGGGCGTGCCCAGGAAGCAGCAGAAAAGACAAACCAGTAGAAGCTTCCATTGCTCACCACGGGGCCGTGCCCAGCGGGCACGGGGGCGTGTTGAAAGTACAGCAGGCGCATTAATTGTAATTCGCAATTACAATTAATGAAGAGAGAGAGTGTCAGACGGGCACGGGGCCGTGTCCAGCGTTCTGTCCAGCCTATAAATAGAGGAGCTTGGTTTCATTCTCCCTCATCCCTTGGCACACCACCTCTCTCACACCTCATCCACCACCCACCACCACCGTAACACCATCATCCACCACCATCATCCATTGTCCATCGTAGAGTGTGTGAGTCGTCTCGGGATCCAAGATTGATCGTAAGAGTTCTTGACAATCAAGGCCATGTTTGCCTAAGTCTCTTACATCACTTGGTGAAGACAAGTGTTTAGTATAATACTTTTTATTTTTAATCTTTTGCACTTTTTATTTGGTTTTGTATTAATGACTTTAATAACTAGTTACTTATGTTGAAGGTGATCTTTCCTTATCGTTTGTCCGTGGTGTCTTGGCATTATTTTACTGTCTATATAAAATAAAAGATTTTCACCATTCATATCTCCACGGTCTATATGGAGGTATGTTGGCTACCTGGTCGGGGGTTACGGGAACGGTTTGGTAAGGGTCTTGCCCTTGTTCAGCGTTTAGAGGTCCTGCTTGGGACCTGGGTCAAATTTAGTAGGATCTCCTTCAATGCCCATAGGTATTGGATGGCGGGGATCCAAACTCTTTGACCCCCTCATAAGCTAACTACTATTAATACTATAACCCGGCTATTTAGGACTGTATCCCTGCTGACTCAGACTACTTAGCCGAGGGTAACGTCACCGCCAAAAGCGGGGCCTACCATAATTTGCATTAATAACTTAATTCATTATCTTTCAATAATCCGACCCTTTAGGATTGTATCCTTGCTGACTCAAACTACTGGGTTGAGGGTAACGTCGCCTTCAAAAGAGGGGCCTACTACAATAACTAAGATAATCTCTTAAACAAGTGCAAAAGTGCGAAAATAATCAAAGGTTATACTAATACACGTGTCGGATCCAAGTGATTCATCTTGTCTATCTGTTTTTATTTTATTTTATTTTTCAGCATTTAGTTAGTTTTTATTTTTCTTAGTTTAAATCATTTTTCTAACCTTTTTATTTGATTAGACGTTGAGGATAAATCGGTATTAAAAGCTCTTGTGTCCTTGGACGACCTCGGTATCTTACCAACACTATACTACGTCCACGATGGGTGCACTTGCCCATATGTGTGTTTAGTGTTAGTAAATATCGTGTTTTATAAATTTAAAACTTGGCTAAAAGTGTAAAAAGGGCTTAAATATACATCAAAAATATATAACACACTTCACGCACATCAAGTTTTTGGCGCCGTTGCCGGGGACACAAGGATTTTAAGAAAGTTAGGAATCAACGGCCTAATCATCTTTTTATTTTTCTTTAATTTTTAGGATTTTTTTTAGATTTTTCAGTTTCTGCAGAGCTCAGCACAGGGCCGTGCCTGGTCGGACACGGGCCGTGCTCAGCCTCATTACTGGCAGTTTTTTTTGTTTTTCAAGTTACAGAAGGCTGAACACGGGGCCGTGTCGGTGCAACACGGGGCCGTGTCCAACTTCCAGTAACTGGGATCTGAAAAACAATCACTGTAACTACGACCACGGGGCCGTGTTCGCTCGACACGGGGCCGTGGTGAACCTTCTGACCGATATTCTTTTCTGTTTTTATTGCAGGACTTGGAACCCGACGCCAACCTCGTGTAGTGTATGAGCTCCAGTTCCAATAAAGACATAAAGGAGCCATTAGAAGAACCCGAACGCTTTCTCAGAAAACGGTTAAAAGCCAAAAACCAAGAGAAGGTTTCGGGTGATCCAACCCCAATGGCGGACCAACGTACCTTCATGGATTACTTACGGCCCACCGTAGGTAATCTAGGCGCCGCTATCAATGCACCGAATGTCGAAGCCAATAACTTCGAACTTCGACCGCACTTGATACAAATGCTCCAAAACTCCGCGACCTTTCTCGGGCTCGCGGACGAGGATCCCAATCTACATATAACTAATTTCTTAGAAATATGTGATACCTTTCGGATCAATGGAGCATCAAACGACGCCATCCGCCTTCGTATGTTTCCATTCTCACTAAAAGACCGAGCGAAAGCTTGGCTCAACACCCTCCCAGCTGGATCGGTAAACACCTGGGATGAACTAGCCCAAAAATTTCTGTATAAGTATTTCCCTCCTTCTAAAACTGCTAAATTAATGGCTGAAATTAACACATACTCACAAGAGGACGGGGAATCCTTATATGAAACTTGGGAAAGGTTCAAGGAGCTATTACGCAAGTGTCCCCATCACGGCCTCGCAATATGGCAACAAGTATCCACTTTCTACAATGGGTTGTTGCCACATACTAGGCAGACACTTGATTCTAGCTCCGGGGGACTTTTAGGTAATCGTCGCCCACACGAAATATATAATCAGATTGAGGAAATTGCTCAAACCAATTTTCAGTGGCACACTCCCCGGGGAAATAAATCTATCACCCCGGGCGCCCATAAGGTAGACGAAAACACCTCTTTACAAGCCCAAATCGAGGCCCTTTCTTCAAAAATAAAAAAATTAGAAATGACCAAAACAGTCTCGGTCATGGCTTGTGAAGGGTGTGGTGGGTCACATGAAAATTGGAGTTGCATGAAAGAAACGGACGATCAACAAGAAATGGTAAACTACATTGATAATAGACCTAGGCCGTCGGGTCCTCCAACGGGGACCTACAACCAAGGATGGCGAAACCACCCAAACCTTGGTTGGAGGGAGCCCGGCAATAGTAGTAACCAACAATCACAACGAACAAACTTTCAGCAATCAAGAAATGAGTCGCAAAATTTCACTCAACAAAGTGGAAGAGAGAGGCTCGAAGATACCATATCTCGCCTTGTCTCCGACACTGATAAGAAAAATTCGGAAAGATTCCTACAATTAGAATCAAATTTTAGGAATCAACAAGCTAGCATTCAAAACATAGAAAAACAAATAAATCAACTAGCTCAAAATTTTTCCGAAAGACCACAAGGCGCATTACCTAGCAATACCGAAACCAACCCAAAGGCGCAAGTACACCTCATCACACTACGAAACCGCACCGTAGGTCCTGCAGAAGTACCTCCAGCAACGGAAGAATCAACGCCAACACATCTGCAGGAGAAGGACACTCCCCCATCAACAGAGCCTACCAAGGCCTCTCGAGTTCCGTACCCCGGTAGGTTAATTCGTCAAAAAACCAATGAGCAATTCGCAAAATTCGAAAGTTTGCTAAAACAATTGCATGTCAATATTCCTTTTATCGAAGTCCTAACCCAAATGCCCAAATACTCTAAATTTATGAGGGACTTCCTTACACATAAAAAGAAAATTGAAAATTTGCAATTAGTTAATTTAGGCGAAGAATGCTCTGCCCTCGTACTCAATAAACTACCACAAAAGAAGATCGATCCCGGAAGTTTCACAATTCCATGCTCAATAGGGGAATCACCCGTTCGCAATGCCTTGGCCGACTTAGGAGCTAGCATTAACCTCATGCCCTCTTCAATGTTCAAAAGGCTTGGCTTGGGAACCACGAGCCCCACAAAAATAAGCATACAACTCGCTGATCGATCGGTCAAATTCCCGCAAGGTGTCATCGAAAATGTCTTGGTAAGGGTAAGCAGATTTGTTTATCCTGTTGACTTTGTCATACTCGACATGGAAGAAGACACCGAGGTCCCCCTTATTCTAGGGAGACCCTTCCTTGCCACCGCACAAGCAGTGGTGGACATGAATGACGGGACACTAACTTTGAGATATGGGGACGATGAGGTAAAATTTGGAGTTGGGAAGAGAATAGAGGATGACGACCCGGTCCACTACATGAAGGTTATTGATTCGAGCTTGGATGCCGCTCTCCGACGGTGTAACTTGGGAGGCAAGGCACCCCAATCAAAAGACGTGTGACCGGGAATCGGGTCTAGCCAAGGACCCTTATAAACGTGGCGCACCACGGAGGCATTCCGCGGACCTATCCTTAGTTTAGCTTAATCTTTTAGTTTTTGCAGAATAAATCACACTCATGGTGGTAATGGATGAAAAAGGGAACAAGAGAAAATGGAACCATGCAGAAGAACAGAACAAACCGACAAAAATCTCCATATCAGAAGGCTCCACACGGGCCGTGCTCAACCAACACGACCCCGTGCTGAGCCCCCTGCAGGAAATCAACCAGTTCAGGTAACTGGACACGGGCCGTGTTCAGCGGACACGCCCCCATGTCCAGGCTTCTGTTTCACTTCTATAATTTTTGTTACTGGCACTTGAACACGGGGCCGTGCCCGGTAAACACGGGGCCGTGTCCAGAGCGCCAGTAACACAAATCTTTGTTTTTAAACACACTTTTTCACATTCTAATCAACCAAAAAACTTTATTTTTGGACACATTGAGGACAATGTGTAATTTAAGTGTGGGGGGGAAACTAAAACCTTGAAATTTTGCAAAATCCTAAAACAAGCCTTACACAAAACTCTATTGGAACCGCTAAACACCCCAAATTTTTTCAAAAACTTTTTCATTTTTTTTTATTTACTTGTCTTAGTTTAAGTTGGGAATAACAAGTCCTAAAAGGTTATATTTTTACAAATTTACAACCGATAGCGTCGTGATAAAAAGAACTAACATAAGAAAATTATGAAACGGTATAACAAGTCTAGCTAAAATTCGATTATATATGCTTGGTCACATTAAAAACCCATTCCCACAAAAGTGAGTTTTGAGCCTTTATTGAGCATAAAAATATACATATTTAGATTAAATGCTCATTTTTCGTTTCTTGTGTGAATAGCCGCTCGGTCTTTACAAATCTAGAACTTGCCACGACGATACATTCCCGGTCCTTACCAACTTAAACCCAAGTAAGTAAATGATGGAGGCATTAGGACTAACTATTTTTCTTTCAAAACCATTATTTTTCATTTTTTTACCTACCCAAAATCCCCCTAGAAAAACCCCTTTGAGCCTAAACCTTTCATTTCATTACCCCCAAAACAATTTTTTTTACCCACCAAAAACCTTTTTCATTTTTTCACCCTTATTTTAGTAACAAGCTCGGTTTTTCATAAACATACCCTCTACGTGACGAAAAAAAAAAATATGAATAATGAAGTCAAAAACAAACAAAAGCTACAAAAGCTTGTTTGGAGAAATACTTCAAAAATAAATGTCACTAAAAATAAGGTATGAAAACCGACACTTGTTACGATTTTCGCCCTTTTTACTAACCACTAACCAACCACCCACCTTTAAACCCAAGCCTTCACCCCAAAAGTCCTCTTAATATTTACAAAGGTAAAAAGTTAAAAAGGAGGAGGATTGATCGCTTGGCAAGCCTATGGAAAACGTAAGTCCGTGCCGCTCTCGAGCGATTCACTTAAATATACACCTTCGGCCGAGTGTTGAGTGATCTCCCGTGAGGTATGTGAACTTGTATATAAATGGAATTTTAATAAGTCATGTTATACCAAAATAAGTAGTTTATCTTATGAAAAGTTCAAAATAAATCATGACGAATAGGATTGTAAATAAAATAAAAATAAAACCTATAAAAAAAAAAAAAAAAAAAAACCTTGGATTCCCGACACTCTAGGACAAGCTAAAAACTTCTCTTCTACCTATTCCATTTGGGAGTGTAAGCCACATTAAAAGAGTTTTGCTTGAGGACAAGCAAAAGTTCAAGTGTGGGGGTATTTGATGTGTGTAAAATGCAACATATAAAACACATCAATTAAGGCATAAAACTAACCCTTTTTAAGTACTAATGTTGGAAAAAGAGTGTTTTTGTCTTCCTTTTGTATTTTCAGGATGAAATGAGCTCAAAATCACAAAAGAAGCAAAAAGACCACTAATTCTACCATAAATACAAGAAAAGGAACAAAAGTGGACTGCCCGGACCCTCAACGGCACATCCCCAAGACAAAGAGAAGAAAACAGAGTCTGAACACGCCCCGTGTCCAGCGAACACGGGGGCGTGCCCAGGAAGCAGCAGAAAAGACAAACCAGTAGAAGCTTCCATTGCTCACCACGGGGCCGTGCCCAGCGGGCACGGGGGCGTGTTGAAAGTACAGCAGGCGCATTAATTGTAATTCGCAATTACAATTAATGAAGAGAGAGAGTGTCAGACGGGCACAGGGCCGTGTCCAGCGGACACGGGGCCGTGTCCAGCGTTCTGTCCAGCCTATAAATAGAGGAGCTTGGTTTCATTCTCCCTCATCCCTTGGCACACCACCTCTCTCACACCTCATCCACCACCCACCACCACCGTAACACCATCATCCACCAACATCATCCATTGTCCATCGTAGAGTGTGTGAGTCGTCTCGGGATCCAAGATTGATCGTAAGAGTTCTTGACAATCAAGGCCATGTTTGCCTAAGTCTCTTACATCACTTGGTGAAGACAAGTGTTTAGTATAATACTTTTTATTTTTAATCTTTTGCACTTTTTATTTGGTTTTGTATTAATGACTTTAATAACTAGTTACTTATGTTGAAGGTGATCTTTCCTTATCGTTTGTCCGTGGTGTCTTGGCATTATTTTACTGTCTATATAAAATAAAAGATTTTCACCATTCATATCTCCACGGTCTATATGGAGGTATGTTGGCTACCTGGTCGGGGGTTAAGGGAACGGTTTGGTAAGGGTCTTGCCCTTGTTCAGCGTTTAGAGGTCCTGCTTGGGACCTGGGTCAAATTTAGTAGGATCTCCTTCAATGCCCATAGGTATTGGATGGCGGGGATCCAAACTCTTTGACCCCCTCATAAGCTAACTACTATTAATACTATAACCCGGCTATTTAGGACTGTATCCCTGCTGACTCAGACTACTTAGCCGAGGGTAACGTCACCGCCAAAAGCGGGGCCTACCATAATTTGCATTAATAACTTAATTCATTATCTTTCAATAATCCGACCCTTTAGGATTGTATCCTTGCTGACTCAAACTACTGGGTTGAGGGTAACGTCGCCTTCAAAAGAGGGGCCTACTACAATAACTAAGATAATCTCTTAAACAAGTGCAAAAGTGCGAAAATAATCAAAGGTTATACTAATACACGTGTCGGATCCAAGTGATTCATCTTGTCTATCTGTTTTTATTTTATTTTATTTTTCAGCATTTAGTTAGTTTTTATTTTTCTTAGTTTAAATCATTTTTCTAACCTTTTTATTTGATTAGACGTTGAGGATAAACCGGTATTAAAAGCTCTTGTGTCCTTGGACGACCTCGGTATCTTACCAACACTATACTACGTCCACGATGGGTGCACTTGCCCATATGTGTGTTTAGTGTTAGTAAATATCGTGTTTTATAAATTTAAAACTTGGCTAAAAGTGTAAAAAGGGCTTAAATATACATAAAAAATATATAACACACTTCACGCACATCACTAACCATGTATGATAAATCCAAGAAACAACACCGACAAAGCCGATACACAGTTTTCGGGTGTCGTGCGCGTATTAAAGTGAGTTATGATCATGCTACCGAACAATACAAAATATATGATTTCATCGCCGCGCACAACCATTGCATGATTAGTAGCGATAACGCCAACATGTTAAAACAAAATAGGAAACTTGGATTTGAAGAGCAACAGTTCATCCACAAAGTTAGCCTTAACAAAATCGGCCCAACTACTGCACATAACATTCAAGTATCACTTAAATGCGGACCTCATAATGTTCGTGGCACAACAGAAGATTTCAAAAATTGCTCTAGAGATATACGTGCATTCATCGGTAAACGCAATGCAGACATTCTCTTACATACCATGAGATCTGGAGTTACCAATCTTAAAGATTTCTATCTTGATTGTGTCATAGTTGATAATGAGTTGCGATCGTTCTTTTTGGCTGATTTCGTATCATTGCGAAATTCTGAGGCTTTTGGTGATGTGTATGCATTTGACACTACGTATGACACCAACAAGTAAGAAACTGTACTTTTCAGCATGTGAAATTATTAATAATTTTTTAACATCATATGTTTTATTTACAGGTACAAAATGATTTTTATGCCATTCACCGGAGTTGATCATCACAAGAAATATGTTATCTTTGGCGCTGGCATGTTATACAATGAGACTATAGAGTCATATACATGGTTACTAAACACCTTTCTGGCTGCACGCAAGAAACAACCAATATTTATTCTCACTGACCAAGATGCATCAATGAAACAAGCTGTATCAACCGTTTTCACAAACTCTATCCATCGTTTGTGCATGTGGCACATAATGAGAAAACTTTCGTCCAAGGTAAACACTCTATTTTAATATTAACATGATTCCAATTAAACCATATAATTTGATTAAATAATTCAAATTATTATTATTCACGTATCCTCATTTACAGATTTCAAATGACATCCTTGATAATACCACTCTTCTTTCGTCAATACATAAGCTGGTGTGGAATTTATTCATCACACCACAAACATTCGAAGAAAGATGGCATGTATTAATGGACGAATATCATATAAACAACCATCCTTGGCTGTGTGAGATGTTTGCTCTACGTCATGAATGGGTCCCATGTTATTTCAGAGAGATACCGATGTGTTGTTTGATGAAGACTACATCAAGATGCGAGAGCTCAAATGCGCATTTTAAAGTTAACTCATCAGAAACTAACACATTAGTTCAATTTCTAATGTGTTTCGATACCAGTATTGATGCTCAGCGGCACACACAACGAGATCTCGAATTTAAAAGCGACATGTCGAACCCTCGCTTATCCACCGGTCTTCGTATAGAGGCACACGCGTCCGAAATATACACATGGTCCATGTTTCTTGAAGTTCGAAAAGAAATATGCATGGGCATGTTCCATTGCATGCCAATTGAACGTCCTGGATCGACCGACGTAAAAAATTACACTGTTCGTCATTGCAAATCAAACATGTCTTATGTCAATGAATTCGAGGTATGTTCTTACTATCCAATATGTTTTAATATTCAATATACACAACACAACATTTATATATTAATATTTTTTAAATATTACCGTTAGTGCATATTACCCTCACTACAGCCATTATACAACTAATATAACTGTTTATCTGATTATTTTGTTACGCACATGTGCATGTATCAACCAATGTATTTGTGCAAGTTACCCTCAATATACGATTAATGCATGTTACTCTCAATATAACTATTATAACTGTTTGTCTAATTATTATTCTTTTTATGCACATGTGCATGTATCAAACATTGTATTTAATTCACTTGTTCTATTGTACACAATAACCTATTCACCTGTGCATATTACCCTTCATGTCTACACTATTTTTACAATATATGTTATGCACATGTGCAGGTGTCACTCAATGTACCTGAACAAACAGTAAGCTGTACAAGTCGCGGGTTCACTCGTATTGGATACCTATGCCGACATGTATTCTGTATATTCCATTACAACCAAATCGAACGAATACCATCCCACTACATCATTCCACGTTGGAAACGAGATGTGCTCCCGTCAGTTGTGCATAGCATATCTAACATGTACTCATCTGACAACAGCGAGTTTGCTATCATCAACAATGAAATAATGGATTTAGTCACCCAATGCGCAAACTGACTCAGACGCAATCCCGATCATTTACGTTCGTTGTCTTCTGAAATTAAACGCATCAAAAACCGCATTTTCGAATCGTTCCCGTGTGATACTCAGCCTCGTTCCGTCCAAAAAACTGTCCAAAAAACTGCAAACATCAGTGACATTATAAACATACCTGCAACTCTAAGCACAAGTGTCCATCCTCCTCAAGGTACGAGAAAAAAAGGTTGTGGGACCAAAAAACAACGGACTGGCCCCGGTGGTCAACAAATTAACGATAAACAAAAGAAAGCTGGTAAATGACAAAAAGCCTCCCGTTTATGCAATAAATGCAACAAGTACGTATTTGACTATGATTCACGCAACTGCGAGAAAATTAAGACTGCCAAACTTGCTGCACGAGCAGCTAAACGTGCCGCTGCTATTGCCACTGGACTACCCGCACTATCTGATTCTGATTCTGATGATATTGATGTTGATCTTGATGACACCGATGACGACACAACCGATGATGCTGATAACACCGATGAGCATACTTCTTCTTCTGATTATGGTGCATCTAAAGACCATGCCCGCATGAAAAAACTGTCTGAACCTGAACAAACAACTCTTAGGCGTGAATTTGAGAAAACTCGTGAACCTGAGCACACTCTTAGGCGTTCAACCAGACGTCGTAAATCCTCCAACCCAACTCGTGATCTTTGATTTATCTATTATATATGGCAACCTATTATATAATGCAACTTACTATTATTGACATGAATTATTGTGGACTTTCATTAGTTTCTTATTATGTTTGTTATTTGAATATGCGTAAAATTTGGTTACTATGTTTTTTAACTGACTATTTATGCGTCTTTCATATATTCATTATTACAATATTATTGTGTTTAATATTTAATGAAATAATAATAATAATAATAAACAAAAAATACATGTGTGCATATATGCTTTACATTTTGTTATGTTATACACATTCACGAACATATCCGGATGTAATACATTACATATCATATCACTGGATGTAATGCATTACATATTATATCACGTGTACATTCTATCACTTTATACAACAAATGTACGTTTTGTCGCATTATGCACATGTGCATAGGTACGATTTAACAATTAATATCATTCCTTAACAACCATATTCAACATTTAATCATCACCATGCACGTGTGCATATCAAATCAACCATAACATAATCCAATTATCAACTAATTAATTATCAACTAAGTATCAACTGATGTAAACCAAAAATAAAACGTGAAATAATAAAACATAAAACGTCTAACCATGCACATGCACATATCAAATCAACCGTAACACAATCCAATTATCAACTAAGTAATTATCAACTAAGTACCAACTGATATCAACCCGCATCACAACAACTATCCACGTCTAACCAAACAAAAACATAAAATGTCTAACCAAACAAAAACATAAAATGTGAAATAAGTTGTAACCTACACACACAACCTATATTTTCTGATCTGTTTTCCACTTGCTAAGCATCCTCCAACATTCATCTTGTTTCAACGCCTCTTCATTTAACATCTTCCGCACCCTTTCATCTTTCATTCCATGTATCGTCTCCTTTGCGAGCTCCATAACGGTTCCTTTATATACGTTTGCATCTAATAACAGCAGCTTTATCGCTATTTTCATCCTCAAATTTTTCAGCTGCATCTTCTGAATATCTTTATTGGTACTAAAACCGCATTCAAAGCTAACATCACTACCTTTATTCATTTCCATGTGTCGCATCGTGAACACACCGCAGTCGTTAAAATTGCCAGTCCTTTCCCATCCCAGCCTCTTTCTCGTCATATTTGCGTACACCATGCGTGATGCCGTTGGATGTCCGACATATTTCAAATACCCAACAATGTAATGTTTCTGTAATGCATATATACATTGTCATAAATCAATATAATTATTCACAAACATAACACTAAACATAAAATACATAAGTACCACTTTAGAAGGCGACCCTAAACTTCTAAAACTCGTTCCTTTTCCTGTTCCTTTTCCTGGTGTCATCTTGTAAAACGCGAAGCTAGCATGCATATTATCGACCACTTCAACCGTTTCGTTATCTAAATCAAAACAAATCATGTAGAAACGTTATTTTTCAATCATGGGTACGATTATAATGTTGAAATCTCTCAGCTTCAACAGTTCGTTGTCACACTCAACCACCTCTTTCAGATGCGATGTTATTGTTGCAAACGCCCGTTTTTCTGTTTGTCTCGCTTTAGCATATACTCTGGCTGCACATATTACATCAATACATGTCATGCACAAATAATATTTAATTTATTCACAATTGGTTTTTAATCATAAATTATGACACACTTACGATTGTTGTGGTATAGCACCATAACCTCCTTTTCCCCGACGGGCTTTCTTTCTTCTCTGTATAGTTCAACAGTGCCGCCCAACAATCTATTACATATTGTGAAATCCACTTTTCTTCTTCGAGTGTGTTTATTAAAAATGCTCTGGTTGACATTCCATGTTGAGTTTGAAATATATAGTTGCTGCATACATCACATACATTTCATTAATTTTCTTTTTTTATGCACATGTGCATCAAGCACATTACATGCATTATAAGCAATATTTATGATAATATAATTCATGTGACATATGGTGTCCATATGTCATAATGCATAACTGTATATGCACATGTGCATCAACTAACAATAATAATAGGAATCATAATAAAAATAACAACATTAATTGTATTAGTCATAATAGTCATAATGCATATGTAAACTTACTTGAACGTCAACTTTATCTCCTTTATCTCCTGTTCGATGTCTATCTCCTCATCATCATTCTTTTTATTACTTTCTCCCCTATAACATAAGTTTGTAGTTCAATTTGTCATAATGTCAATACAAAACATGTAATAAAACTATAACATTCGTAATTATACTTACCCTCGTTTATCGTCCATAACAGTCAACATATACTGCCATATCATTTTTTCATCAGCATTCAACGGTTCATTCATTTCAATAACATTCCCATGCACACTTGATTCAACTTCTGGATCTGGTGAGCTCTGTGAACTTTGTGATAACAACATGAAACTTGGTATCGAGTAATCGACTTCTTTTTCATCATGCGATTTTCCCTTCACTTGTCCCTTAACGACATCTTTATCCGCATCTGCCAACGTATCTGCCAACTTACCCGCACCTTCCATCGATCCTTCCACACGACCCGTCATGGTATCTACTTTGTCCTTTTCGTTACCATCATCCGTACCCGTACTAATTATCAAATTTGCCATTTTGTGTTCGCCTCTAAAAACCTTATCATACTGTCTAACAAACCCTATGACATTCTCATTTTTTGGATATTTTGAACAAGCTTCATCCAACTTTTTAACTTGCAATGCTTTCGTCCTCAATGTTTCATCCATTAATTGTTGGATTAAACCCATATGTTCCTGATTATGAACACATATAAATGTAATAAAACTAATATGTATAATTGAAATATCATTTGTTATATTCATTACATGTTATGCATTATTTATATTCATTATGCACACGTGCATTATATAAAACTAGTATAATTATTAATTTTAATGCTAACACCAAACCATTGTGCACATGTGCATAAATTCTTTTTTGTGTGTGCATCAACTTTATTTTAACTATTCTTTATTACATAACATTTGCATCCACCTTCTTTTATACTACTAATGCACATGTGTGTTTTTTCATTAATAACATTATTTGTTATAACCAATTATGCACATGTGCATTTTTCATACATAACATTAACATGATCATCACAAATATGCACATGTGCATTCTCAAATTAACATAATTAGTGTACATACCTCAAATGACACCGGTTGAATTTTTTCAATATCATCCGACTTGACAGAACCCTTACCATCTACGCCCCTATCTGCGTCTCTGACACAGACATCGACACCAACCCCTTTAACATCTGTCACATATGCCACTGATCCATCCCCTTTGGGCACTGATCCATCCCCTTTGAATGAAACATTGTCTGAAACTCTATCCTCCATATATCCTTCTCGTAACGATCCTTTCCCAAACCCCCCATTCTTTATCTCGTATTTTTCCCTAATACTCAACATGTCTTTTATCCAAAACGATAGCGGACTTGTTGTGCGAACTGAATTTATATATCCATATATGGGTAGGTCTACGTATATCATTTGCGCATGTGCATTATCACCATACATTACAAAATTATATAACAAAATAATAATAATAATAATAATAATAATAATAATAATAATAATAATAATAATAATAATAATAATAATAATAATAATAATACGTTATACAATTTACAAACATAACAATTAACTTACCACCAGAATCGTGAGCGCGCCATTGAAATATCGTGAGCGCGCCATTGAAATATATCGACATGCTGTCTCGTTGCCAACCGTCCTTGCTGTTCTTGATCGTGTCGCAAATAAATTTGCACCAATTCACGTTTTCCACGACGATGTCTTCATCTAAACACTCGAGAAAATCAGTTTTCAACGTTCCATCTTTGTTTATCTCTACCATTGTGTTCATAAACAATGCTAAAAAGTCATATTTGAAAAATATCCCGTCGTCATCTGGATTACATACTATTCTTTCAACTATCCTACTTGGTGTCATTGGACACACTTTGTACAAATGGGTCCACATGGCATATGTCACACACCTTTCATCTACATCCTCTTCTTCTTCGTTTACATCCTTTACATTGCCTTTTAAATCCTCCTTACTTTTTACCTCTTCCTTTCTACGTGTTTCCCCTTTCTTTTTTCCCTTTCTTTGTCTCTTTATCAATATTCACTTTTTCTTCCTCGTCGTGCTCATTCGTTTCCTCATTCTTTTCATTTTTCTTTGTTTTATCCTTACTTCTCCCTTTTTTATTATCTTTTCTTTGATAGTTCAGTACAACCCCACAGTTTCTTAATCCTAACAACCCGCTGACTACATTTTCGTTGACCTCTATATTACCTACACTCAACTTAATCACCATATCTCTTTCGTTAAACCTATCTACTACAAAATGTGCCAGTCTTCCTGGTATGTTGTCTGTTTTGATCTTTAATATACTCCCGAACCCCATGTTTTGTACTGTTTGCTTCTGTTTGTTTGACATTGTGTTTACCCCCCTCAAAAGTTGATGCGGTGATAAACGTGTACGTATGGAACGCCATTTAACTGCCCGAACTGATCTTTGAATCACTGACTTTTTTCCGTTCTTGCTCCTCTCTTATTCATTGTTCTAACTACTCCGTTCTTCATTTCTGTTTAATAATGCATTAAAGTTTTTTTGTTTAGTTTTTGTTTAATAATGAATTACATTTTCTGTTTAATAATGCATTACGATGCACATGTGCAAACAAATAAAAACAAAAAATATAAAAAAAAAAAACGTTTGTACATCAATAAAGCACAAATGCATTTTAAAGAAGCACATATGCATTTTAAATTACATCAATAAATCACAGATGTATTTTAAATAATCACATATGCATTTTAAAGTACGATTAATTATTTTAATAACACATACCATCAACATCTTCCATATCCACCTCGTCTGTGCTTCCGTCCCACTGACGTGCTTTTTGATTTTACGGACCTTGTATTCCTAGTACGAATTCCTTCATTCCTAGTGTTAACTCCTTTGACACCTTTATATCCTTCAACATCTTTAGTTGTTTCGTTATGTTTTCGTTTACATTTCCTTATACTGACTTCCTCAAATTTCGGTCTGTTCTACCTTTTCAATATGCCTACAGTTCAAATTGTAATGGTTAAACAACAAAAAAATATTTTTAAGAACATTCAAAACAAAACAAACAATAATACTATATAATTAACAAACTATAACCTTTTGGCTTATCGTTCTTGTATTCATCCTCAGCCGCGTCAGGCATCCTTGTTGATCCTCCATCTCTTGACCTCAGTACAAATGTTACTTTCTTTTGCCTTTTTCCATTGATGATCTACAAGTATCGTGTGCATCAACATTAATTTATGATAACATGCATCAACATAACAACGTATGCACACATGTGTCATTATAATCGTTAGCATACAAAATTTGCACATGTGCATATTAACATATGCACATATACAAAATATGTACACATGTGTCATTATAATCGTTAACATATAAATTATGCATATGTGCATATTAACATATGTACATGTGCATATTAACATATACACAGTCAACATATAAAATATGCACATATGCATTTTAACATATGTACATGTGCATATTAACATGTGCATAATAACATGTATACACATGCATATTAACATATGCACATGTGCATATATATATACATATGTATGTGATACTCCTATTCAAATTCATGTGCATCAACATTATTCACATACTTTTTTAACTTGGTATGACAAATTATGCACGTGTGCATATCTATATTTAACACTACATAGCTGTATTTCACAAAATGTTACTTTATGATAATGTTCTATTATTACTTATGATAGTGTCCTTTTTAATTACATAATGCCGAAATAAAAATAAGTATGCACATGTGCATGTGTATGTGAATCGCCTTGATATACTGTTATGTGTTATGTGTTGTGTACACTAACGACGAGCAATGCACAATTGCATAGATGTGTATTACACAAACTTACCTCAATATCATGTTTCGTATAATCCTTATATGTCAAAAAATTTATGCTCGTTTGTATGATTATATAAATCAAACAAACTACATATGTGCTCATAATTATGCACATGTGCATTAACTTACAAACAAATTTAAATTATAAATATATCCTAACAAATATCAATTCGAACTTCGTGTTGCCGAGCATATCAAACTCATTCGTATATCACGCGATTATACCTTATTAATATATTCCAACATGAGATGCACATTCGCATAACTGTATGTCATACCAAAAAAACACCGATATAAAACTACATACTAATTAAATATCATTGATATATAAGTGAGCCTCCTATTCAAATTCATATGCATCATCATTATATACTTTGTTAATCTATTATTTCAAACTACGCACACTTGCATATCAACCTATTATAACAATATATGCACATGTGAATAACTATACATATCACAAATTTAGTTTCTTATCAATGCACATGTGCATAACTACATAACACACAATTATACCTTATTAACCTGTTCTGTGAAAGCTTGTTCTGTCATAAAAATTATGCACATGTGCATATCTATACATATCACAACATCACCTTATTATCATGTTCCGTGTAATCATAATCTGTCACAATATCCACATGTGCATTAACATGACATAACTTATCAACAATTATATTTTAGTAAAAAAAAACTTTAACACATACCAAATCAGATTTCGTGTTGCCAATCATAACTAGCATTATTCACATAACATTATTCATTAATAAAAAGTACATGAACAAACACATAACTAGCACATTACATATAGTTATATTACAAGATCCGCCACTGTTCATTCAAAAAATCATACACATATAACACATTTTTTCAATAATGTAGATATTAAACGACTATTTAAGTATCATGATCACATAATACCATTTATGAATTGACGATTAAGAATTGTATTATTGTATATGACTACAAAACAAAGTGTATGAACTTACAAATTCATAGAACGGTGCAATGGCGAATTGAGAGTCTGTCGTTTAGTTAGACGACATATGTTCTTTGGATTATCCCTCTTTGTGCAATAAACCTCAATGATTGTTGGTGCATCCGTCTGTCGCCTACGTCTTGTATCGAGTCTAGATTAGAGATAGCCAGTATAGGGCTCGGAATCCTAGAAAATTGTATTTAGAAGTGATTCCGCTTGAAATGACATCTTGTCATTTCAAGCGAAACCTCACAATCTTGCTGATTCCGCTTGTAATGTAAGTAGCTGATTCCGCTCCAAATGTATTGTAATGATTCCGCTTGCTTGAAATCGTTCAAGCGGAATAGCAGGGCCTATATATAGGTGTTTCTTGGAGCGAAATCAGTAGTAGTTGTACGTGTTGTCTTCCGGTAAGCCACGAAGTGCTGTCGAAGTGTTGTCATGCATTGTAAAAGCTTTTCTGATCAATAAAACAACAAGTTTGTAGGATCGATTTCGGCCCTGAATGAGTCGATTAGAAGAGATCTTTGACAAAACAAGAGGTGGAAACTAATGTTTTGGTGCAATCTCAGTTGTATTCACTTTTAACTGTTGTTTTATTAATCACTGAATCGATTACAAGCTCTGACAACACTTCGGCAGCACTTCGTGGCAACCGGAATGACTATGACACAACTGACTTACTATGATTTCGCTCCTAAAAATCCTATATAGTGGTCCTGATTTCGCTCCAACATGCAATGAACATTAGGAGCGAAATCACCTAATACAATTTTGGGCAAAATCAGTTCTATGGGTTTCGGGCGGAATCAGAAAGATGAGGTTTCGCTCCAAATGACAAGATGTCATTTGGAGCGGAATCACTTCCAAATACATTATATAGGATTCCGGGCCCTGTTCTAGCCTATTCTACGCAAGACTCGATACAAGACGCAGGCGACAGACGGATGCACCAACAAACTCCCCCTCGGATGTTGACGGAGTCTTCAGTGTCGAGTCTTCGGTTGTCTACCTTCAGTCTTTATCAGTCTTTATCAGCAACAAACTCCTCTTCCTCGAATGTTGAATATTTAAACTTGATCAGAATCAGCAATATCAGAATCAGCATCGGCTCTAGCTGCTTCCTCAACTTTTTCCTTCAGACTCCCCCTCTCAATTTGCTTGGATCGTAGTCTGGAATTCACACATTCATGATTCATTTCAAGATCGTGATTTGGCTCTCTTCCAGCTCAGGTTACCTGCATACTCTCTACCCAACACATAAGTTTCAAAATGATTAAATCTTTTAAAATTTAGAAACTATTCTAGAAAATATACAACATGATTTGTTCTTTGAAAAGCACTTGTAAACATACCAATTTCATACATTTTCTCCCAAACCTGTTCTTCATGTTTAGCACTTGGAATTTCAAAAATCAGCTTTTCAGCACCAGTTGTCGAAAATCTTTTTGGATTTTTCAAAATTTATGCTAAAATACACTAAAATCTTTTTGGATTTTTGAATAAAAGAAAATGTAGTAAAGAAACTATTTACAGACAATATTTTTGTGCGTTCGTGCAAGAGGATCATATTAGTTTTTCGAAACATATCACTAACACCGTTAAGCTAGATTTCATTTTAAGTTTTAAACAATTCACCTAGATTGTCAGTATGTTTGTCCATTTAAATTTTCACACAAAGTTCAACTATTTCGAGATACGCAATTAGTGTCTTAATTACTTACACTTATTCGTGTGTCCCACCACTTGAATATACTCCTGTATCCAGATCCCAATATTCAGTCTTACAGGTGAGTATACCACAGATGATATCTGTAAAGGGGTTAAATTGCGAGGGCCGTGAGAGCTCAGGTCGATACTTCCGTATACGCAGAGAGATGACAACTTCGACTTTTGGTGTGTCCCCTTTAGAGGATCTTTTGTTACAACAGCAATGATTATCAATTTTATTGTTTAATCATAATTGCTGAGGGCGGTGCTATGTTTCAAGCATTTGCGGAAAGTATTATCCAGGGACTAGGTCAGTATTTCCATACAGCAGAAGTCCCGGGATAATACCCCAGATATCACTGAGCATAAAGACCTAGTATCTCAGAATAAGGAACCTTTCAAACAAGATTTTAGGGGTTACCTATATATCCAAGAAGTTGTTCCCCACGAATTAAGCAAGTTTAATTTTTAGGTGTATATCTCGTAACAATTTACTAAATGTGTAAAAACCTACTGACACATGCATAGCGAGATTGTTTATCACATTTTAACTTTACAATTCTTTAGCATGTTGTGATAGTCCACTGATGTACTATCATTTCCTCTTTTATGCAACAAAAACTCATTTTTCATTTTATCATGTTTTTTGGCTTTTTCAGATTTTCTAATGTTTTTGGATTTTCTGAAAATTTCTTACTCCCCCTAAAATTCAAAAACATTTAAAGAAAATTGAAAACAAACTATACAGAACATGACAACTGATATGAATCGCCTCAATTCTCCATCCGCTTGGCATAAACAATCAGAACTCCCCCTCACAACAAACTATTTTCCCATTAAGATTTCAAAACACTTAAGTTTGTTTTAATCAGAATGGTTTTTCCGGAAAATAAGTTCGTTTAACAACCATTTGTAGGTTTTGGGGTCATTTCATCACATTGTTTACCAATCTTTTATATGATAGTTAAATCAAGTTCAACTTAATGACCTTGATTAACCACTTGTAAAATCGATGATTGGATCATTTGAAGGATTAATAACCAAACATTTCAAACTTGTTTTTCAACCAATTACCCTCTTGTCGGTTGAATTCTCAAGGTGCCGATTCCTACTCCACACTTACCATCCTGGGAGTTCCGGCAATTCACACTTCTCAAAACAAATTTTACAAACATTTTCAAGAATGATGCCGATTCATGCTCCACGATTACCAACTTGGGAGTTCCGGCAAGTCAGGTTTCTATTCTTTGAAGAATATATCCACCCAAGCCTGACTAGCCTTGGGTGTAACAACATCTTCTTCATCATTGCTTTTAACAGTCTTGTGAACATTCATTTTGGAAATATAAAATTCTTTGACTCCTTTGGCCTTACCATTGACTTTTTTTCCAAAAATGTTTTTCACATTACTGTTGAAAGCTTTTTCAACATCAAACTTATTCTTTTCAGAATAAAATTGATTTGAAATTTCAACTTTTCCAACTTTCTTCATAAAATTTTCAGCACGCAAAGGTGGAAAATTTTCAACATTCACAGTTGGAACTGATCTTTCAACCTTTCTTTCAACACGTGGCTCCTCTGATTTTGTGGAATCAGATTCATCACCAGAACTGTTACCTGAACCTTTAACAACCCATTTTTGATTTTTTAAATTTTCTTTTCTTTTTAAAACATTCTTTGAACATTCTCCCACTTCAAAAGTTGAATTTTCAAAGCCTGTAAATTTTCGGGTTGTAAGTTCAGTTTTCTCAATCATTTTCTCTTTCAGTTTACCAGAGACTTCCTGTTTTAGTTTGAATGTTTTTGGACAATTCCGAGCAACATGACCAGCAGTTTTACACTGAAAACAGGTTCTTGTTTCAATCTTCTTCTGAACAACATTCTTTTTCAACTCTTCTTGCTTCTTTGCAAGGAATTCTTGATTCGTCTGCTTTCTGAATGCTTACTCTTTCTCAGTGTGACACCTCGGATCTTTCCGGATAATCTTTCGATGTAACTTACGTGTGTATATTTATTAAATGAAAACCCGTGAACTTTCGTGTTACATGTTATGTGTATCTACGTATTGGTGTATTTAGATATGTATATATATATATATATATGTGTGTGTAATACATATGAGCCGAAACCACAAGCAACCCGACTCGAGACCACGGTCTCGAGTGAACATTAATAATGGGCCGGCTAGGCCTTGGCCTTGTAGGAATTAAACCCAACCCGGAAACCCCCTAGCCCAACTCGGTACATTATATAAACCCAACCCCACCTCCCTTATCCATTTTTCACACTCATCACACTCTCCTCCCATCTTCTTCACTAAACCCTAAAACCCTAGAACATACTCGGCTTTAGCTCGGAACCGCCAACCGGAAGCTCGTTCATCGATCCATCATACCCGCACACCTTGAATCTATAACCGGTTAGTGGTTTTAGCTCTTTCTAGATGTTCATGTGTTAATAAGGTCACTAGGACAAATATATGTTGTGTGTTACTATGATTCTTGTGTATGGATGATGTTTGTTCGACATGTTTGTGTGGATCAAAATGTGTTAAATGGATAACCGGTTAGTGTTTGGCTTTAATATGATCCTTATTGGTTTGTGCTTGTTGATGTTGATGATTAAAAAGATGCTTGTTGTTTTGCAAATTATTGTGATTCCGATTTGTGTATATCTCAGTTTGTTAGGAAGTTTAGATAGATTGTGGTCATTATAAATGTATGTTTCGGATATGTGCTAATTGCTTGAATGATCATATCAAGGGCTTGATTATGAGGTTTTAAGTGCACGGTTTTGGGTTTTAGTAATATGTCTTTGTTTGAATGATTTTCAGTTTATTGCTTGAATGTTATGTAAAATGATGATGAACATGAAGAACAATTTGAATGCCTTTGAAATATTTTGAAATGTGTATATTTGATCTGTTTTGGCTAATGATCAGACAAACAAACATGTTTTAGTGGAAATGGTACAACATTTACATGAAAATGCAATTTCATTGGATAGTACAAGTCTGCAGGTTCTAGAAGGGATTGCCATGCACGTTATCACGGTTGCGAGTCGCAACCATTGGTTGCTACTCGAAACCACACATGACCAGCCGAAACCTCCCAGTTGCGAGTCGCAATCAGCACGCATCAAACCTGGTTGCGAGTCGCAACCACACCTGCTAAGTCGCAATCTCCGGTTACGAGTCGTAACCAAAACGTGACGGACCGAGACCGCAGTTGCGAGTCGCAACCTCGGTTGCGAGTCGCAACCACCTTAGTTTCGACTGGGCTGTTTTATGTTATTGGGCCTTGACTGTTTGTCTTGTTGTTTTGGGCTTCAACTGTTGGGCCTCCGATTGACTGGACTTCATTCTGATCTGCTACTGTATGTATATATGTTACTGTTTGTAGTTCTGCCTGTTAACTGTTTGTATACGTGCATGTTATACGTGTTTACTTGTACCCAACTTGACCCATGCTTGGTAACCATGCTAGGACGTGGTAACCAACGAGTTTAACCAAGTAACGTATCTTACCGAGCAACCCAAGGTGAGTTCACAACCTAAAAGCATGCGTCCCGGTGGTTTGGGACACGAGACTACAACAACCCTATCCCCTTGTAAAGGGGATACCGTATACATTCCTTCCCTAGTTATTGGGAAACAAACTTACTTTATCTTCCCTTGTATTGGGAAACCCTTTTTAGTTAATTACTGTTTATACGGAATGCAACTAACGGCACTAAACGCAACTCTATCACTCAAGTCCCTACTACATAATACCGATTAGTCGCCGGTGCCAGGCGAACGGGTTATTAGTTGATAGCGCTATTTAGGTCTTACCAGCCTCACACCGTGCCATGGTATGGGATCGGTCGTGAACTAATGTACTCAGGCATCCGTCAATGATGATAGAACATTGACATCGGGGCATCCTGCGGAAACGCAAACGGTTACCTAGTGTTCGGTATTGGAAAAACAGTTTAGTCGCTAACCTTTGGGGTAGCTCCCCATGGCATGTATAAACGGATATATTAACTGGTGAAACGAGTTTTTGGTAATTAAAACTGGACAACTAGTGAACTCACTCAGCATTATTGTTGACCCCTTTACTGCATGCTTGCAGGTGGCCAGTGACTGGAGCAGCTACTTGGGATGTGTAGTGGTCGTCTGCCCGTGTGTTGGGCATTTATTATGCTTACCTTATGAACACTGTTTAAAACTATTTAATTATGCTTCCGCTACTTGTTACTGTTTTAAACTTGAAACCTTAAACTCTGAACTTGATATTTGCTAATCTTATGGTTAGTAAGTATTACTTTAATATTAACCAATGCTTAGTATAATTGGTGGCTGGATCCTGGTCAGTCACGCCCTCGAAGCGGGTGTTATCCGCGGGTGGATTTTGGGGGTGTGACAGATTGGTATCAGAGCCGTTGGTTATAGTGAACTTGGTTTTAAAAAAGGAAAAAAAATCTTTTTGAGAAAAACCAGACTATAACCCGTGACTCGTGACGACACTACACTCCAAGTACAAGGCTCGACTTATCTGACCTCATAGCTCGGACCCATATTTACTTGCTTGGTTGTTTTATGCTTTCTGCTTTACTATACGTACTAGTTTGCCTGACTAGATAGATACATCTTCTCTCTTCTATCTTATTCTCGCTATCACGCACTCATACTATGTTTTCTGGTTATGAAGACAATGAGTGGACGCGGACGAGGAAACGTCAACATGACTCAGGCTCAGTTCACTAGCCTGCTCAACACTGTGGCTGCAGCTTTCGCAGCTCACCCGATAGGTAAACTCGTTGTTTTAGGATGTTTAGATCCTACCGCCACAGCGTCTTTTCGCCTCTAAACCTATTTCGCTTCACTCCTCACAACAGGTCAGCCTGCACCTGTGCAACCACGTGTTTGTACCTTCAAGACCTTCATGGATTGCAAGCCTCTTCCGTTCAATGGCACTGAGGGTGCCATAGGACTCCTGCACTGGATCGAGAAGGTCGAAGCTGTTTTCGCTGTCTGCGAGTGTCCCCCTGCAAATTGGGTGAAGTTTGCTACTGGTACTCTGGAGGGAAGCGCACTTTCGTGGTGGAAAGCGCAAATTCAAATGCTTGGTTTGGAGACTGCAAACGCTACTGCGTGGGAAGATTTCAAGGATATGATCAAGGAAGAGTACTGTCACAGGGATGACATCCACAAGCTGGAGAATGAGTACTATGAACTCAAGATGGTTGGGTCAGAGATTGAGACCTACACCAAGCTGTCCAACGACTATGCTGCTCTTTGTCCAAACATGTCTCGACCTATGTATCGAAGGATCGAACTGTACATCAAGGGTCTGGCTCCAGAAATTCGAAGCCATGTAACTTCAGCCAACCACACTACCATTCAGCCGATCGTTCGACTTGCTCACAAACTTACTGATCAGGCTGTGGAAGAGGGCAGGTTGCCCAAAAGGATCAGTGCTGCGGAAGGAAGTTCTAGTGATGGCAAACGAAAGTGGGATGGAAATCAGGGCAAGGATGCTAACCCTACTCAAGCCCCAGCTCAGCAAAGGAAAACTGACAACAACAAAGGCACTCAGCAACAGGGTGGCTACCGGGGAAACTACCCTAAGTGCAACAAGTGTAACAGGCACCACAATGGGGCATGCAACAAGGGTCAGTGTCAGCGATGCCACAAGATGGGGCACGAAGCAAAGGATTGTAGAAGTCAGTTCCCGGCGAGGCAGAATCAGCAACAACCCCAACAGCAACAGCAGCAGGGAAACAACAGAGCATGTTTTAAATGTGGGGCAACAGGGCACATGCGAAAGGATTGCCCTGAGCTGAATCAGAATCGCAACAACAATCAGGGAGCTGGGAACAATGAGCAAAACAACAATGCTGGGAATGCGAGGGGCAGAGCTTTCGTGATTGGAACTGGAGAAGCAAGGAACGACCCCAACGTCGTGGCGGGTAAGTTCCTACTTGATGATCGTTATGTTTCTGTGTTATTTGATTCCGGTGCCGATGCCAGTTATGTATCCCTTCGCATTAGTAAGAAACTTAAGCACTCGCCTGCATTATTAAGTTCTAAGCACATCGTCGAGATAGCTAATGGTAAGAACATCGAGGCCACGCACATGATCCATGACTGCACCTTAGAATTGTCTGGCCACACGTTTAGTATCGATCTTTTCCCCGTCAAACTTGGAAGCTTCGACGTCGTCATTGGTATGGATTGGTTATCCAAACATCGCGCTGAGATCCTCTGTCAAGAGAAAGCAGTTCGTATACCTCGTCGTTCTGGTCAACCCCTCATCGTCAAAGGCAACAAAGGTGGAGAAGTCACAGGCATTATCTCGCTTTTAAAAGCCCAGAAGTGTTTACAGAAAGGGCACACCGCTATCTTAGCACTTGTCACCAACACCCACGAAGAGGAAAAGAGGATTGAAGATTTTCCTGTTGTACGCGATTATCCCGAGGTATTTCCTGAGGAACTACCTGGACTCCCTCCTCACCGTCAGGTCGAGTTCCAAATCGAGCTAGCTCCCGGAGCAGCACCCATAGCTCGTGCACCGTACCGTTTAGCCCCTGCAGAGCTGAAGGAACTCTCTACGCAACTACAAGAACTATTGGACAAAGGATTTATCCGTCCTAGTTCATCACCCTGGGGAGCCCCAGTACTCTTTGTCAAGAAGAAGGATGGCACGTTCCGAATGTGCATCGACTATCGTGAGCTGAACAAGGTTACCATCAAGAATCGTTACCCTCTCCCGCGCATCGACGACCTATTCCATCAGCTGCAAGGATCGAGCTACTATTCTAAGATCGACCTACGGTCAGGTTATCATCAGTTGAGAGTACGTGACGAAGATATTTCCAAGACTGCGTTTAGGACCCGTTATGGTCACTATGAATTTCTCGTTATGCCTTTTGGAATGACCAATGCGCCGGCAGTGTTCATGGATCTTATGAACCGCGTATGTAAGCCTTACCTCGACAAATTTGTGATTGTGTTTATCGACGACATCTTGATTTATTCGAAAAGTCATGAAGAGCATGAACAGCACCTACATCTTATTCTGGAACTCCTTCGCAACGAGCAGTTGTACGCCAAATTCTCTAAATGTGACTTCTGGCTTCGGGAAGTCCATTTCCTCGGCCATGTAGTTAATAAGAACGGAATTCACGTCGACCCCGCTAAGATCGAATCGATAAAGAACTGGCCTACGCCTAAGACCCCCACTGAAGTTCGTCAATTCTTGGGTTTGGCGGGCTACTACCGCAGATTCATTCAGGGATTCTCGAAGATTGCACAACCTCTCACAACACTCACTCAGAAAGGCGTCGCCTACAAGTGGAATGCAACACAGGAATCTGCTTTTCAGAGGCTTAAGGATAACCTCTGTAGCGCTCCTATCCTCTCGTTGCCTGACGGCACTGACGACTTTGTGGTTTACTGCGATGCGTCTATTCATGGACTCGGTTGCGTGTTAATGCAACGCGAGAAAGTTATTGCCTACGCCTCTCGACAACTCAAGACGCATGAAAAGAACTACACGACGCACGACTTGGAACTAGGAGCAGTGGTTTTTGCTCTTAAGATATGGAGACATTACCTGTACGGTACCAAGTGCACCATTTACACCGATCACAGGAGTCTCGAGCATATCTTTAGGCAAAAGGAATTGAACATGAGACAACGTCGATGGGTCGAACTCTTGAATGACTACGAATGCGCCATCAAATACCATCCGGGCAAGGCCAATGTCGTGGCAGACGCCCTCAGCCGAAAGGACACTATACCAAAGCGCGTGCGAGCACTACAACTTACCATCCAGTCTAACCTCCCTACCCAGATTCGAAATGCTCAAGTTGAAGCATTAAAGCCGGAAAACATCAGGGCTGAGTCTCTGCGAGGGTCGAGACAGCAACTAGAACAGAAAGAAGATGGTGCTTACTATGTAACAGGGCGCATCTGGTTCCACTCTACGGAGATTTACGTGAACTCGTGATGGACGAAGCCCACAAGTCCCGTTACTCAGTACATCCTGGTTCGGACAAGATGTACCATGACTTGCAAACTACGTATTGGTGGCCTGGTATGAAGGCCCACATAGCAACATACGTCAGCAAATGCTTGACTTGCGCGAGAGTCAAGACAGAATACCAGAAGCCGGCGGGTCTACTCCAACAACCAGAAATCCCGAAATGGAAATGGGAGCAAATTTCCATGGACTTTGTTACAGGGCTACCTAGATCTCAACGCGGAAATGATGCTATTTGGGTAATAGTAGATCGATTGACCAAGTCCGCGCACTTTCTGGCTATTAAGGAAACAGACAAGTTTTCTACCCTGGCGGAGATCTACTTAAAGGAAGTAGTTTCGAGGCACGGAGTGCCAACCTCGATTATTTCCGACCGAGACGCTCGATTTACTTCGGAACTGTGGCAAGCTATGCACAAATGCTTTGGCTCACGTTTGGATATGAGCACTGCTTATCACCCGCAAACGGATGGACAGTCCGAACGCACCATCCAAACCCTAGAAGACATGCTTAGAGCGTGTGTGGTCGACTTTGGCAAGAATTGGGAGAAGCATCTACCGCTAGTAGAGTTCTCTTACAACAACAGCTACCACACTAGTATTCAGGCAGCACCTTTTGAGGCATTGTACGGTCGTAAATGCCGGTCACCTCTCTGCTGGGCAGAAATCGGTGATAGTCAAATCACGGGCCCAGAGATGGTGGTAGATACAACGGAAAAGATTGCCCAGATCAGACAACGCATGGCGGCAGCTCGTGACCGTCAGAAGAGTTACGCTGATAAGCGTAGGAAACCATTGGAATTCCAGGTCGGTGACCGGGTTCTACTTAAAATCTCACCCTGGAAGGGTGTGGTTCGCTTCGGTAAACGGGGCAAGCTTAATCCGCGATATATCGGACCATTCGAAATTACCGAGAAGATCGGTAAGGTTGCGTATAGATTAAACCTGCCTGAGGAACTGAGTGCGGTACACAACGTTTTTCACGTATCCAACCTGAAGAAGTGTTTGTCGGATGAAACACTTGTGATTCCTTTTAAGGAACTAACGATTGACGAACAGCTACACTTTACTGAGGAACCAATCGAGATCACGGATCGAGTGGTCAAAACCCTCAAACGTAGCCAGATACCTCTTGTACGAGTTCGTTGGAACTCGCGACGTGGCCCAGAGTATACATGGGAGCGGGAAGACCAGATGAAGCACAAATATCCCCAGCTGTTCCCTAACGAAAATCCCAGCACTGAAGCTACGAACGAATTTCGGGACGAAATTCCAAACTAACGGGGGGATGATGTGACACCCCGTTGAAACGCTTTCACTTACACTAGCTTGACAGTGACTGCCTTAACTTTCGGGACGAAAGTTCCTAAAACTTGGGGATAATGTGACACCTCGGATCTTTCCGGATAATCTTTCGATGTAACTTACGTGTGTATATTTATTAAATGAAAACCCGTGAACTTTCGTGTTACATGTTATGTGTATCTACGTATTGGTGTATTTAGATATGTGTATATATATATATATGTGTGTGTAATACATATGAGCCGAAACCACAAGCAACCCGACTCGAGACCACGGTCTCGAGTGAACATTAATAATGGGCCGGCTAGGCCTTGGCCTTGTAGGAATTAAACCCAACCCGGAAACCCCCTAGCCCAACTCGGTACATTATATAAACCCAACCCCACCTCCCTTATCCATTTTTCACACTCATCACACTCTCCTCCCATCTTCTTCACTAAACCCTAAAACCCTAGAACATACTCGGCTTTAGCTCGGAACCCCCAACCGGAAGCTCGTTCATCGATCCATCATACCCGCACACCTTGAATCTATAACCGGTTAGTGGTTTTAGCTCTTTCTAGATGTTCATGTGTTAATAAGGTCACTAGGACAAATATATGTTGTGTGTTACTATGATTCTTGTGTATGGATGATGTTTGTTCGACATGTTTGTGTGGATCAAAATGTGTTAAATGGATAACCGGTTAGTGTTTGGCTTTAATATGATCCTTATTGGTTTGTGCTTGTTGATGTTGATGATTAAAAAGATGCTTGTTGTTTTGCAAATTATTGTGATTCCGATTTGTGTATATCTCAGTTTGTTAGGAAGTTTAGATAGATTGTGGTCATTATAAATGTATGTTTCGGATATGTGCTAATTGCTTGAATGATCATATCAAGGGCTTGATTATGAGGTTTTAAGTGCACGGTTTTGGGTTTTAGTAATATGTCTTTGTTTGAATGATTTTCAGTTTATTGCTTGAATGTTATGTAAAATGATGATGAACATGAAGAACAATTTGAATGCCTTTGAAATATTTTGAAATGTGTATATTTGATCTGTTTTGGCTAATGATCAGACAAACAAACATGTTTTAGTGGAAATGGTACAACATTTACATGAAAATGCAATTTCATTGGATAGTACAAGTCTGCAGGTTCTAGAAGGGATTGCCATGCACGTTATCACGGTTGCGAGTCGCAACCATTGGTTGCTACTCGAAACCACACATGACCAGCCGAAACCTCCCAGTTGCGAGTCGCAATCAGCACGCATCAAACCTGGTTGCGAGTCGCAACCACACCTGCTAAGTCGCAATCTCCGGTTACGAGTCGTAACCAAAACGTGACGGACCGAGACCGCAGTTGCGAGTCGCAACCTCGGTTGCGAGTCGCAACCACCTTAGTTTCGACTGGGCTGTTTTATGTTATTGGGCCTTGACTGTTTGTCTTGTTGTTTTGGGCTTCAACTGTTGGGCCTCCGATTGACTGGACTTCATTCTGATCTGCTACTGTATGTATATATGTTACTGTTTGTAGTTCTGCCTGTTAACTGTTTGTATACGTGCATGTTATACGTGTTTACTTGTACCCAACTTGACCCATGCTTGGTAACCATGCTAGGACGTGGTAACCAACGAGTTTAACCAAGTAACGTATCTTACCGAGCAACCCAAGGTGAGTTCACAACCTAAAAGCATGCGTCCCGGTGGTTTGGGACACGAGACTACAACAACCCTATCCCCTTGTAAAGGGGATACCGTATACATTCCTTCCCTAGTTATTGGGAAACAAACTTACTTTATCTTCCCTTGTATTGGGAAACCCTTTTTAGTTAATTACTGTTTATACGGAATGCAACTAACGGCACTAAACGCAACTCTATCACTCAAGTCCCTACTACATAATACCGATTAGTCGCCGGTGCCAGGCGAACGGGTTATTAGTTGATAGCGCTATTTAGGTCTTACCAGCCTCACACCGTGCCATGGTATGGGATCGGTCGTGAACTAATGTACTCAGGCATCCGTCAATGATGATAGAACATTGACATCGGGGCATCCTGCGGAAACGCAAACGGTTACCTAGTGTTCGGTATTGGAAAAACAGTTTAGTCGCTAACCTTTGGGGTAGCTCCCCATGGCATGTATAAACGGATATATTAACTGGTGAAACGAGTTTTTGGTAATTAAAACTGGACAACTAGTGAACTCACTCAGCATTATTGTTGACCCCTTTACTGCATGCTTGCAGGTGGCCAGTGACTGGAGCAGCTACTTGGGATGTGTAGTGGTCGTCTGCCCGTGTGTTGGGCATTTATTATGCTTACCTTATGAACACTGTTTAAAACTATTTAATTATGCTTCCGCTACTTGTTACTGTTTTAAACTTGAAACCTTAAACTCTGAACTTGATATTTGCTAATCTTATGGTTAGTAAGTATTACTTTAATATTAACCAATGCTTAGTATAATTGGTGGCTGGATCCTGGTCAGTCACGCCCTCGAAGCGGGTGTTATCCGCGGGTGGATTTTGGGGGTGTGACACTCAGCCTCTGTCGTTTTCCCTGAAACAAACACAGTTTTTGGTTTATAAACTTTTTCATTTTTATAATTTTTCGGTTGATTAAATCCAAGACCTTTCTTTTTGAAATTACAATTATAGTTTGGTTTCTTTTGGAAACTATAACCACAATTGTAACCCATTTTCTTGTTAATTCTTTGTTGGTCTCATGAACTGTATTGTTTAGGTTTTCCAGAAAGATTTAAATCTTTTATTTCAGAAATATTAATTTCTGTGATTTTGAAAACCTTGTTAATCATTTCAATTCTAACACTTCTTATTGGAAAAATCTCATCAGAATATAATTTGTCAGAACCTTTCAAAGTATATGCTACTTTGAATGGTTCATCATTCAAATTAGATTTTGATAGTAAAAACTCTTTATCATAAACCCGTTTGTCCTTTTTGATTGTCGGCTTTGATGCATCGGACTCAGACTTTGACTCGGGTTTGGACTTCATGTTTGACTCCTCACAGTCATCTTTCTCTAACACCTGATCGACCACACTTTTTATCAACTTTGACTCATGATCAGTGTCGGATGACGTGTACGTGACATCAATATTTTCTGGCAAGTTATCTGATGGCCCAGACTCCCATTGTAAGTTAATTGCCTTTTTGACTCTTTCTGAATTTGGATTTCGAGGCGAATATCCATTTTTGACCGGGGGCAGACATCTATTGTAGACCACACTTGGTTTCTTACCAGAAATTTTCTCTTCATCTTCATCTTTCGTCACGGATTTCTTTTCTTCCGAAGTCTTTACTTCTTCAAAAGTCTTCAAACTCTCCACAATCGGATAAATCATGTCAACAACAAAAGTAGAACATGAGTAACTTTCCAATAAACTTTTAACTCTCTCAGTTTCTATTTTTTGTGTTGCCAATTTCAATTTCAGCTCAGCACATTTCTTTATGTGAAAGTTGACATCATCAAGCTGTCTTATGTAAGCTCCTTTGAGTGTATTCATTGCAACAGCTTGTTCGCAGTTTGACTCAGTGTACTTGTTGATCTCTCTGTTCATTGTATCATATGATTCTTTCAATCTGTTAATATTGTGCAACAGTTCATTGTTTTGCTTGATCAAAGAATCACAGTTCAGACACTTTTCAGAAATTTTGATTGCTTCAGTATCAACTTTGATTTCAAACTCTGGAACGTCTTTAACTGTTTTGTTTGATTGGAAGAACTCATTTCTTCTCTTTCTCTCGGCTTCAGCTTCAGCTTTTAGCCTTTCTTCTTCTTCCTCTTCTTCAATCTGTCTCTGCTTTTCTTCTGCAGCTTCCCTAACTTTTCTTCATTTTTCAGCCCATTTCAGATCGTAAGCATTAGCAATGAAAGCTTTAACATTTGACGTGTCTTTGGACATTTCTTTGGCCATGAACTCTTGATCTGGGCAAAAATTGTCCCAGCTAAATCCTTCAGCCAACTTTTCATCATCTTGATCTGCCAAACACACTTTGCTATTTGTTGGAATGTAATTATCCCAACTGAAACCTCCATCCTTGCCCTGATTTACAAGACATGCTCTTTTTGAATCTTCAATCACCCTTCCATGTGCAGTTTGTGCTTGATGTTGTGCCTGTTGTTGTTGATACGGCTGTGGTGTGACTTGATGATAAATCGCCTTTTTGTGGTAGTCGTTGTTTCCGAAAAGATTTTGAGCTCCACTCGCTTCACGATTTGTGCACTCCCTCTTGAAATGCCCCTTTTCCCTGCAACGAAAACAAGTAACTTTATACTTATCAAAACCTAAAGTTGACACATGAGCCTCGCGAAAATCATCTCTGCCTGTAATTTGTTTGAACTTTTCAGCCCGTCTCAACACACTAGCCATGCACCATTTAATATCCATTAATTCCATCTCCTCGGCATCAATTTGATCGTAATCCTCTTTAGTGAGCATTGGATTACCGATCCTCCCTGCAACTAAGCCTCCATAGGATTCAAGCACGGTCACTAACAAAGACATGTGGCTTTTAGCAACTTCCTCAGTATAGTTCTGATCATTTTCCAGCTTTAAGGCAATATTGCATTGAAGAACTTTGCCACTCTTTGTTGTAGTGAACTGTGGATCATATTTCGGAAATGAAGAGAATCCTGTTGTGCTGCTTGATCCCTGAGATGGTTTTTCAGAAGAATCTTTTGCATTGTAAGCTGTTTCAACTTTTGGAGAAAAATTTGTCTTTTCACTAACACCACTTTTGAAATACAGACTGATGTCTTGTTCTCCATCGTAGTTCTTCATCCTGGCAATCTTTCTCTGCTCCATCTCTTGAGCTTCCAGGTGTTTGATGAACTCTCCCAGTGTTAGCTTTTTATATTCTTTTCTGTTGTTTCTCAGCATCATCTAAAAAGTTCCCCAGATTTCATGTGGTAGCGCATCTGCAAGTTTTTCAATCAATTCATCAGTACCCTTTTTAATACCAAGTTTTGACATATTTCTCACCAAGTTACAATATCTTTCGATAATTTGCTTGGTGTTTTCAGATTTCAAACCACGGAATAAATCAAATTCTTTCTTCATGAGCGACATTTTGTTTTTAAGCATATCATCGCTTCCTACAAATTTTGCTTCCAATTCGGTCCAGATCGAATAAGCAGTTCCATCATGTTGAAGCAAGATCAAAATGTCCTCTTTGATTGCTTGCTGAAGCAGACTCACCATCAATTTTTCATCTCTATATTTCTTTTTTTCTTCAGTACTCATTTCTCTAATTGTTTGCTGAATACCATTCGTTGTGGGTCTAACATATGGTTCTTCAGTGTGTTCCCACGCATCCAAGTGATAAGCTTCAACCCAATTTCCAAACCGTTCAGACCAAGCATTGTAATCATCAATATCCATGAGCTTAGGCGGTTTCTGAGAATTGGACTAGCAAAGGCATTGTAAAATTCGTTGTCCATTGATTAATTGTCCAAAAGTTCACAAATTCCAAGTTTTAGGCAAAATCAGAATCTTGGAGCGAAATTAACCAAGTGCTGTTCGAGCGAAATCCCAAAGTTCCACTGGAGCGGAATTAGATGTAATGTTCAACTGGAGCGAAATTACAATTTTGACTTCTTGAGCGAAATCACACTGTAGTTTGGAGCGAAATTACAAAGTTTGATTTTCGAGCGAAATTAGATCTGTTGCTTAGGAGCGGAACCTCGGTTTGGAGCGAAATCACACCGCAATTTCGAGCGGAATCAAAATGAACCCTTGGAGCGGAATCAAGCTTTTGGAGCGAAATCAGGTGCTGATTTCGAGCGAAATCACGCTGACGTCACATATCCGAGATACATTTCGAGCGAAATTAAGTAAAACTCAGATTTTATACCGATTTTAGCTTTGAAAATTTCAAGGGTTTATCAAAACATGATTACGCGTGATGTGTGTGAAATTGAGCTGGTTTTACTGTGAAAAATTTTTAAATTTTAAGAAGAAGGTGTAGAAAATCAGAAAACACATCTGAAATGGCAAGAACTCTTCCTCCTGAGCTCTGATACCACTTGTAGGATCGATTTCGGCCCTGAATGAGTCGATCAGAAGAGATCTTTGACAAAACAAGAGGCGGAAACTAATGTTTTGGTGCAATCTCAGTTGTATTCACTTTTAACTGTTGTTTTATTAATCACTGAATCAATTACAAGCTCTGACAACACTTCGGCAGCACTTCGTGGCAACCGGAATGACTATGACACAACTGACTTACTATGATTTCGCTCCTAAGAACCCTATATATAGTGGTCCTGATTTCGCTCCAACATGCAATGAACATTAGGAGCGAAATCACCTAATACAATTTCGGGCGAAATCAGTTCTATGGGTTTCAGGCGGAATCAGAAAGATGAGGTTTCGCTCCAAATGACAAGATGTCATTTGGAGCGGAATCACTTCCAAATACATGATCTAGGATTTCGTGCCCTGTTCTAGCCTATTCTACGCAAGACTCGATACAAGACGCAGGCGACAGACGGATGCACCAACAAAGTTAAAGTGAATATGGCTGAGATAACGTCAATACACTTGTTTCCGCCGCTTGTATTGATGAAAAACTCTTCTGATTGACTCGTCCGGGTCCGAAAACGATCCTACAAGTGGTATCAGAGCTCAGGAGGAAGAGTTCTTGCCATTTCAGCTGTGTTTTCTGTTTTTCTACACCTTCTTCTTCAAATTCGAATTTTTTTTACGGTAAAATTGGCTCAAATTTTCACAAGTTGCTCGCAATCATGTTTAGATAAATACTTATGAGTTTCACAATTAAAATCGACCTAAAATTTGATATATTTGAGGTTCCGCTTGAAATGCTTCTCGGAAAAGTGACGTCATACTGATTTCGCTTGAAATCAGTTTTTGATTCCGCTTGAATTGGATCTGGGTTTCGCTCGAAATAGAGGTTTCGCTTGAGAATCGACCTGATTCCGCTCAAAGGTTGATTCCGCTTGAAAAGTTGGGTTAATTCCGCTCAAAAAAGGGTTCCGCTTGAAACTGTGACAGATTTCCCTTAAAATATTTTTGGTGATTCCGCTTCAGGGATTATTTGTTGATTCCGCCTGAACTAGTGTGTTGGTTGATTCCACTTTAAAACAGATTCTTTGTTATTTCGCTTGAATTTGGGAATTTGAGAACTTTTGAAAATTAAAACATGGACAACGAGTTTTACAATGCCTTTGCTAGTCCTATTACAATCACTCAGAATGCATTGCTTGAGAATGAAACGGGGACTTCACAGAAACCACCAAAGCTCTTGGGTATTGATGACTACAACAGTTGGTCCGAACGTTTTGGAAATTGGGTTGAAGCTTATCATTTGGATGCTTGGGAACACACTGAAGTTCCATATGAAAGGCCCACAAGGAATGGTATTCAGTTAACAATCAGAGATATGAGTGCTGATGAAAAAAAGAAGTATAGAGATGAGAAATTGATGGTGAGTCTACTTCAGCAAGCAATTAAAGAGGACATTTTGATATTGCTTCAACATGATGGAAGTGCGTGTTCAATCTGGACTGAATTGGAAGCAAAGTCTATAGGAAGTGATGATATGCTCAAAAACAAAATGTCTCTCATGAAGAAAGAATTTGATCTATTTCGTGGGTTGAAATCTGAAAATACCAAACAAATTATTGAGAGATACTGTAACTAGGTGAGAAATATGACAAAATTAGGGATAAAAAAGGATACTGATGAGCTAATTGAGAAACTTGCTGATGCGTTACCACATAATACTTGGGGAACATTTCTGATGATGTTGAGAAACAGTCGAAAGGAATATAAAAAGTTAACATTGGGAGAATTCATAAAACATCTGGAAGCTCAAGAAATGGAGCAGAGAAAGATTGCCAGAATGAAGAACTATGATGGAGAGTAGGATATTAGCTTGTACTTTAAAAGTGGTGTTAGTGAAAAGACACATCTCTCTCCAAAGGTTGAAACTGCTATTAATGCAAAAGGTTCTTCAGAAAATACATCTCAGGGATCAAACAGCACAACAGGATTCTCTTCATTTCCATCATATGATCCACAGTTTAGTACGACAAAGAGTGGCAAAGTTCTTCAATGCAACATTGCTTTAAAGCTTGAAAATGATCAGAACTATACTGAGGAAGTTGCTAAAAGCCATATGTCTTTGTTGGTGACCGTGCTTGAATCCTATGGAGGATTAGTTGCAGGGAGGATCGGAAATACAATGCTCATGAAAGAGGATTACGATCAAATTGATGCCGAGGAGATGGAATTGATGGATATTAAATGGTGCATGGCTAGTGTGTTGAGACGTGCTGAAAAATTCATACAAATCACAGGCAGAGATGATTTTTGCGAGGCACATGTTTCAACTTTAGGCTTTGATAAATCTAAAGTTACTTGTTTTCGTTGCAGGGAAAAGGGGCATTTCAAGAGGGAGTGCACAAATCGTGAAGCGAGTGGAGCTCAAAACCCTTTCGGAAACAACGACTATCACAAGAAGGCGATTTATCATCAAATTACACCACCGTCATATCAACAACAACAGGCATCGCATCAGGCACAAACAGCACATGGCAGACATGTGATTGAAGATTCAAAGAGAGCATGTCTAGTTAATCAGGGCAAGGATGGTGGTTTTAGTTGGGATAAATACATTTCAATGGATAGTAAAGTGTGTTTGGCAGATCAAGACGATGAAAGGATGGTTGAAGGTTTCAGTTGGGACAATTTTTGCCCAGACCAAGAATTCATGACTAAAGAGAAGTCCAAAGAGATGTCAAATGTTAAAGCTTTTATTGCTAATGCTTATGATGAGTATTGGGCTGCAATATACAGAAAAATCAGGGAAGCTGAAGAAGAAAAATGGAGAAAGATTGAAGAAGAGGAAGAAGAAAGGTTAAAAGCTGAAGCCGAGAAAAAGAAAAGAGCTGAGTTTTTCCAAACAAGAAGAACAGTCAAAGATGTTCCAAAATTCGAAATCAAAGTTGATGCTGAAGCTATAAAAGTTCCAAAGAAGTGTATGAATTGTGATTCTTTAATCAAACAAAACATTGAGTTGCTACACAACATAAAGAGATTGAAAGAATCGTATGATACAATGAACAGAGAAATTAACAAGTACACTGAGTCAAACAGTGAACAAGCTGTAGCAATGAATACACTCAAAGGAGCTTACATGAGACAGCTTGATGACGTCAACTATTACACAGAGAAGTGTGCTGAGCTGGAACTGAAGCTGGCAACACAAAGAATAGAAACTGAAAGAGTTAAAAATTTATTAAAAAGCTACTCATGTTCTACTTTTGTTGTTAACAGGATTTATCCGATTGTGGAGAAATTGAAGACGTTTGAAAAAGAAAAGACCTTAGAAGAAAAGAAGTCCGTGACAAAAGATGAGGATGAAGTGGATATTTCTGGTAAGAAACCAAGTGTTGTCTACAATAGATGTCCGCCCCCGGTCGAAAATGGATATTCACCACGAAATCCAAATTCCGAAAGAGTCCAAAAGGCAATTAACTTACAGTGGGAGTCTGTGTCGTCAGATAACGTACCAGAAAATATTGATGTCACGTTCACACCGTCCGATACCGATCATGAGTCCAAGTTGATAAAAAGTTTGGTCGATCAGGTGTTAGACAAAGATGACATAGAGGAGTCAAAACCGAAGTCAAAATCCAAGTCAAAGTCTGAGTCCGACACGTCAAAGTCGACAATCAAAAAGGACAAACGGGTTTATGATAAAGAATTTTTACTATCAAAATCTAATTTGAATGACGAACCGGTCAAAGTAGCATATACTTTGAAAGATTCTGACAAATTATATTCTGATGAGATTTTTCCAATAAGAAGTGTTAAAATCGAAATGATTAAAAAGGTTTTCAAAATCACAGAAATTAATATTTCTGAAATAAAAGATTTAAATCTTTCTGGAAAACCTAAACAATACACTTCAAGAGATCAACAAAGAATTAACAAGAAAATGGGTTACAATTGTGGTTATAGTTTCCAAAAGAAACCAAATCATAATGGTAATGTCAAAAAGAAAGGTCTTGGATTTAATCAAACGAAAAATTATAAAAATGAGAAAATTATTAACCAAAAACTGTTTTTGTTTCAGGAACAAGTGCTGAAAAAGAACAAAAGAGTTCATTCTGGAAAGAGACAAACAAAGAATTCCTTGCGAAGAAGCAAGAAGAAATAAAGAAAAGTTTTGCTCAGAAGAAGACAGAGATGACAACCTGTTTTCAATGCAAAACAGTTGGTCATATTACTAGAAATTGTCCAAAGGCAATACAGACAAAACAGGGAGTCTCTGGTAAACTTGAAAGAAAAAGTTATTGAGAAAACTGAACTTACAACCAGAAAATTTACAGGCTTTGAAAATTCAACCTTTGAGACTGGTGAATGTTTAAAGAATGTAGTAAAAAGAAAAGAGAATCTGAAAAATCAAAAATGGGTTGTTAAGGGTTCAGGAAACAGTTATGGTGATGATTCTGATTTCACAAAATCAGAGGAGCCACGTGTTGTAGAAAAGGTTGAGAAATAAGTTCTGACAGTGGATGATGTGAATTTTCCACCATTGAATGCTAAAAATTTGAAATCTAAAATCGGAAAAGTTGAAATTTCACATCAATTCTTTCCTAAAAAGAAAGAATTAGATATTGAAAAAGCCTTTAACCCTGCTGTGAAAAATTTTTTTGGAAAAATGATTGAGGGGAAGGCTAAAGGGGTAAAAGAGTTTTATCAATTAAAAAGGAAAGTTGGCACCCCAAATGAGACTGAAAAGGTTACACCCAAGGAAGGTCAGGCTTGGGTGGATATATTTTTCAAAGAGTAAAAACCTGAATTGCCGGAGCTCCCAAGTTGGTATTCGCGGAGCATGAATCGGCATTTTTCTTGTAAATGTTTTGTTTGAGAAATTTACTATTTTTGGTTACTGCTGGACTTGCCAGAACTCCCAGGTTAGTAAGTGTGGAGTAGGAATCGGCACCTTGAAAATTCAACCTACAGATGGTGATTGGTTGAAAATGTTTGATAGTTGATCTTATAAGTGGTTAATCAAGGTCATTAAGTTGAACTTGATTTAACTATCATTCAAAAGTTTTGGTAAACAAAGTGATGAAGTGACCCCAAACCTACAAATGGTTGATAAACAAAATTATTTTCCGGAAAAACCATTCTGTTTAAAACAAACTTAAGTGTTTTGAAATCTTAATGGGAAAATAGTTTGTTGTGAGGGGGAGTTCTGATTGTTTATGCCAAATGGATGGAGATTTGAGGTGAATTGATATCAGTTGTCATGTTCTGTACAGTTTGTTTTCAAATTTCTTTTAATATGTTTGAATTTTAGGGGGAGTAAAAATTTCAGAAAATCTAAAAACATTAGAAAATTTGAAAAAGACAAAAACATGATAAAATCAAAAACGAGTTTTTGTTGCATAAAAGAGGAAATGATAGTACATCAGTGGACTATTACAACACGCTAAAGAAATGGATAGTCAAATGTGATAAACCATCTCATAGTGGATGTGTCAGTAGGTTTTTACACAGTTAGTAGATTGTAACGAGATATAAACATATATTCAAACTTGCTTATCTTGTGGGGAACAACTTCTTGGATATATGGGTAACCCCCGAAATCTTGTTTGAAAGGTCCCTCTTTCTGCGATACTAGGTCTTTATACTCAGTGATATCTGGGGTATTATTCCGGGACTTCTGCTGAATAGAAATTCTGACCTAGTCCCCGAATAATGCTCTCTGCAAAAATGCTTGAAATATAGCACAGCCCTCAGCTTAAAAAAATGATGAACCATTGAAAAATGCTAATCATGAGCTGTTGAAGAAAAGATCCTCTAAAGGGGACACACCTAAAGTCGAAGCCGTCATCTCTTTGCGTATACGGAAGTATCGACCTGAGCTCTCATGGCCTCGCAATTTAACCCCTTTACAGATATCATCTGTGGTATACTCACCTGTAAGACTGAATATTGGGATCTGGATACGGGAGTATATTCAAGTGGTGGGACACGCGAATAAGTTTAAGTCCTTAAGACATTAATTCCGTATCTCGAAACAGTTGAACTTTGTGTGAAAATTTAAGAGGATCAGTATACTGACAATCTAGGTGAATTGTTTAGAACTTAAAATGAAATCAAGCTTAACGGTGTTGGTGATGTGTCTCAAAAACTGATATGATCCTCTTACACGAACTCACAAAAATATTGTTTGTAAATAGTTTCTTTATTGCATTTACGTTTATCAAAAATCCAAAAAGATTTTAGTGTGTTTTAGCATAAATTTTGTAAAATACAAAAAGATTTTCGACAACTGGTGTTGAAAAGCTGATTTTCAAAATTCCAAGTGCTAAACATGATGAACAGGTTTGGGAAAGAGAGAGTGTATAAAGAAATGTTGTTTACAAATGGTCATTAATGTGACACCCCGTTGAAACGCTTTCACTTACGCTAGCTTGACAGTGGCTGCCTTAACTTTCGGGACGAAAGTTCCTAAAACTTGGGGATAATGTGACACTTCGGGTTTTCCCGGATAACCTTTCGATGTAACTTACGTGTATATGTGTTTTTGAATGAAAATTTGATCTATTGTGTTACATGTTATGTGTATTTATGTATATGTGTATACAGATATTTATATGTGTGTTTTATATATTAGAGCCGAAACCTCAACCCGACTCGAGACATGCTCGGTCTCGAGTGAACAGTAGTGATGGGCCGTTTGGGCCTTGACACCCCTTAGCCCACCCGGAAACAACCCTTGACCCATTCAATATAACCGGCCAACCTTCGCATTTTACCATTTTTGCAAACACTCTCATACTCACCCTCATTCTCTAACTCCAAAACCCTAGCACAACACCCTCATTTCCTCTTCTTCTTCCTTGGATCAACCGGTAACAAGATCACTCTCGGATTCTAGCTCGAGATCATCATTTGGAGCTTGGTTCATTGATTCCTTGTACCCCTACTTCCAACCGGTTAGCATGAATATCTTCATAGTTGTTTTGCTTGTTTGTCTTGTTACTAAAATGCTTGATAGTGCTTGATTGTTGATGTTTGTTGCTATAAAATGCTTGTTTGATGATAAAAGTGGTTGCTTGAAATGATTTTGTGTCTTAATGAAAATGATCCGGTTTTGTGTTTAAAGGTTTGCTATTCGGTTGTAGTAAGGGTTGGTTAGGAGGTTTTAGGCATAAATGTTTGGGTTTATATGATGAATCTTGTTTGTGTGCTTTAAATGCAAGAATTGTTGTGATGTTGAATGGCTTGGTTATCCGGGTAATGATAAGGGTTTGGTTAGAGGATTTATGCATGGTTGAGGGTTGAACGTTCATGAATTGTGTGTTATCCGGCTTGTTATGATTGATTGGTTAAGTACTCATGATAGTGTTGTAGAATACATGTTTCGGATGTTTGAATAAATGAAGAACATATATGAAGATTTTATGAACATTCAAATATGCTAAGTTTGATCCGAATTGTGCACAAAACAGACAAGAAAACATGTTTAGTGGGCATAGTACACTGTTACATGAAAATGCAATTCTATTGGTCAGTACATTGCAGGTTCTAGAAGTTTTGCTGCACGTAATCACGGTTGCGAGTCGCAACCTTTGGTTGCGACCCGAGACCACATCAAGCTTCGTCGAGACCTCCCAGTTGCGAGTCGCAATCAACGCGTGTCGAATCCGGTTGCGAGTCGTAATCACTGCTGTTAAGTCGGAACCGCCGGTTGCGAGTCGGAACCTCTGGTTGCGAGTCGTAACCAAAACGTGATAAACCGAGACCTCGGTTGCGAGTCGCAACCACCCTTGTCTCGACTGGGCTATTTTGGTGTTATTGGGCTTTGACTGTTGGGCTTTCTGTTGACTGGGCTACGTGTTGTTGCTGCTGATTGTATGTATAGGGCTGACCCAATAACCCAACTGTTTGTTGTTACGCATGTTATACGTGTTTGCTATATGTGTTTGCCGTACATGTTCGCTATGTGTTTATTTGTACCCAACTTGACCCATACTTGGTAACCATGCTAGGACGTGGTGACCAACATACTTGACCGGGTTAAATAATCTACCGAGCAACCCAAGGTGAGTTCACAACTTAAAAGCATGCGTCCCGGTGGTTTGGGACACGAGACTAAAACAACCCTATCCCCTTGTAAAGGGGATACCATTTACATTCCTTCCCTAGTTACTGGGAACAAACTTACTTTACCTTCCCTTGTATTGGGAAACCTTTTAGTTAATTACTGTTTATACGGAATGCAACCAAACGGCACTAAACGCAACTCTATCACTCAAGTCCCTACTACATAATACCGATTAGTCGCCGGGGCCAGGCGAACGGGTTATTAGTTGATAGCGCTATTTAGGTTTTACTAACCTCACACCGTGCCATGGTATGGGATCGGTCGTGAACTAATGTACTCAGGCGTCCGTCAATGATGATAGAACATTGACATCGGGGCATCCTGCGGAAACGCAAACGGTTACCTAGTGTTCGGTATTGGAAAAACAGTTTAGTCGCTAACTTTTGGGGTAGCTCCCCATGGCATGTATAAACGGATAAATTAACTGGTGAAACGAGTTTTTGGTAATTAAAAACTGGACAACTAGTGAACTCACTCAGCATTATTGTTGACCCCCCTTACTGGATGCTTTGCAGGTGGCCAGTGACTGGAGCAGCTGCTTGGGATGTGTAGTGGTCGTCTGCCCGTGTGTTGGGCATTTATCATGCTTACCTTATGAACATTGTTTAAAACTGTTTATTTATGCTTCCGCTACTTTTTACTCTGAACTTGAAACATTGAACTCTAAACTTAACACTTGCTAATCGTATGGTTAGTAAGTACTATTTGAATATTAAATTTTATCATTCAGTATGATCGGTGGCTGGATCCTGGTCGGTCACGCCCTCGAAGCGGGTGTCATCCGCAGGTGGAATTTGGGGGTGTGACAGATTGGTATCAGAGCCATTGGTTATAGTGAACTTGGTTTTAAAAAGGGGAAAAATCTTTTTGAGAAAAACCAGACTATAACCCGTGACTCGTGACGACACTACACTCCAAGTGCAAGGCTCGACTTATCTGACCTCCTAGCTCGGACCCATATTTACTTGCTTATTTGTCTTATGCTTTCTGCTTTACTATACGTACTAGTTTGCCTGATTAGATAGATACGCCTCCCTTCTTCTATCTCATTCTCGCTATATTACGACATCACACTCATACTATGTTTTCTGGTTATGAAGACAATGAGTGGACGCGGACGAGGAAACGTCAACATGACTCAGGCTCAGTTCACTAACCTGCTCAACACGGTGGCTGCAGCTTTCGCAGCTCACCCTATAGGTAAGCTCGTTGTTTTAGGATGTTTAGATCCTACCGCCACATCGTCTTTTCGCCTCTAAACCTATTTCGCTTCACTCCTCACAACAGGTCAGCCTGCGCCTGTGCAACCACGTGTCTGTACCTTCAAGACCTTCATGGATTGCAAGCCTCTTCTATTCAGTGGCACTGAGGGTGCCATAGGTCTCCTGCACTGGATCGAGAAGGTCGAAGCTGTCTTCGCTGTCTGCGAGTGTCCCCCCTGCTAATTGGGTGAAGTTTGCTACTGGTACTCTTGAGGGAAGCGCACTTTCATGGTGGAAGGCGCAAATTCAAATGCTTGGTTTGGAGACTGCAAACGCTACTGCATGGGAAGATTTCAAGGATATGATCAAGGAAGAGTACTGTCACAGGGATGACATCCACAAACTCGAGGACGAGTACTATGAACTCAAGATGGTTGGGTCAGAGATTGAGACCTACACCAAGCTGTCCAACGACTATGCTGCTCTTTGTCCAAACATGTCCCGACCCATGTATCGAAGGATCGAATTGTACATCAAGGGTTTAGTCCCGGAAATCAGGAGCCACGTAACCTCGGCCAACCTCACTGCCATACAGCCCGTGGTTCGTCTTGCCCACAAACTCACTAACCAGGCTGTGGAAGAGGGCAGGTTGCCCAAAAGGATCAGTGCTGCGGAAGGAACTTCCAGTGATGGCAAACGAAAGTGGGATGGAAATCAGGGCAAAGATGCTAACTCTACTCAGGCCCCAGCTCAGCAAAGGAAAACTGACAACAACAAAGGCACTCAGCAACAGGGTGGCTACCGGGGAAGCTACCCTAAGTGCAACAAGTGTAACAGGCACCACAATGGGGCATGCAAGAGGGGTCAGTGTCAGCGATGCCACAAGATGGGGCACGAAGCCAAGGATTGTAGAAGTCAGTTCCCAGCAAGGCAGAATCAGCAACAACCCCAACAGCAACAGCAGCAGGGAAACAACCGAGCATGTTTTAAATGTGGGGCAACAGGGCACATGCGAAAGGATTGCCCTGAACTGAATCGGAATCGCAACAACAATCAGGGAGCTGGGAACAATGAGCAAAACAACAATGCTGGGAATGCAAGGGGAAGAGCTTTCATGATTGGAGCTGGAGAAGCAAGGAACGACCCCAACGTCGTGGCGGGTAAGTTCCTACTTGATGATCGTTATGTTTCTGTGTTATTTGATTCCAGTGCCGATGCCAGTTATGTATCCCTTCGCATTAGTAAGAAACTTAAGCACTCGCCTGCATTATTAAGTTCTAAGCACATCGTCGAGATAGCTAATGGTAAGAACATCGAGGCCACGCACATGATCCACGACTGCACACTAGAATTGTCTGGCCACACGTTTAGTATCGATCTTTTCCCCGTCAAACTTGGAAGCTTCGATGTCGTTATTGGTATGGATTGGTTATCCAAGCATCGCGCTGAGATCCTCTGTCAAGAGAAAGCAGTTCGTATACCTCGTCGTTCTGGCCAACCCCTCATCGTCCAAGGCAACAAAGGTGGAGAAGTCACAGGCATTATCTCGCTCCTGAAAGCCCAGAAGTGTTTACAAAAAGGGCACACCGCTATCCTCGCACTCGTCACCGACACCCACGATAAGGAAAAGAGGATTGAAGATTTCCCTGTAGTACGTGACTACCCCGAGGTATTTCCTGAGGAACTACCCGGACTCCCTCCCCACCGTCAGGTCGAATTCCAAATCGAGCTAGCTCCTGGAGCAGCACCCATAGCTCGTGCACCGTACCGTCTAGCCCCTGCAGAACTGAAGGAACTCTCTACGCAACTACAGGAACTATTGGATAAAGGATTTATCCGTCCCAGTTCATCACCCTGGGGAGCACCAGTACTCTTTGTCAAGAAGAAGGATGGCACATTCCGAATGTGCATCGACTATCGTGAGTTGAACAAGGTTACCATCAAGAATCGTTACCCTCTCCCACGCATCGACGACCTATTCGATCAGTTGCAAGGATCGAGCTACTATTCTAAGATTGACCTGCGATCAGGCTATCATCAGCTGAGAGTTCGTAATGAAGACATCTCTAAGACTGCGTTCAGGACTCGTTATGGTCATTACGAGTTCCTCGTTATGCCTTTTGGAATGACTAACGCACCTGCGGTTTTCATGGACCTCATGAACCGAGTGTGCAAGCCTTACCTCGACAAATTTGTGATTGTGTTCATCGACGACATCTTGATCTACTCAAAAAGTCAAGAAGAGCATGAACGACACCTACGCCTTATTCTGGAACTCCTTCGCAACGAGCAGCTGTACGCCAAATTCTCTAAATGTGACTTCTGGCTTCGAGAAGTCCATTTCCTCGGCCATGTAGTTAATAAGAATGGAATTCATGTTGACCCAGCTAAGATCGAATCGATAAAGAACTGGCCTACGCCTAAGACTCCCACTGAAGTTCGCCAATTCTTGGGTTTGGCAGGCTACTACCGCAGATTCATTCAGGGATTCTCCAAGATTGCACAACCCCTCACTATACTCACTCAGAAAGGCATCGCCTACAAGTGGAATGAAGCACAGGAATCTGCTTTCCAGAGGCTTAAGGATAACCTCTGTAGCGCTCCTATTCTCTCGTTGCCTGAAGGCACTGACGACTTTGTGGTTTACTGCGATGCGTCTATCCATGGGCTCGGTTGCGTGTTAATGCAACGCGAGAAAGTTATTGCTTACGCCTCACGACAACTCAAGACACATGAAAGGAACTACACAACGCATGATTTGGAACTGGGAGCAGTGATCTTTGCTCTTAAGATATGGAGACATTACCTGTACGGTACCAAGTGCACTATTTACACCGATCACAGGAGTCTCGAGCATATCTTTAGGCAAAAGGAATTAAACATGAGACAACGTCGATGGGTCGAACTCTTGAATGACTACGAATGCGCCATCAAATACCATCCGGGCAAGGCCAATGTCGTGGCAGACGCCCTCAGCCGAAAGGACACTATACCAAAGCGCGTGCGAGCATTGCAACTTACCATCCAGTCTAACCTCCCTACCCAGATCCGAAATGCTCAAGTTGAAGCATTGAAACCGGAAAACATCAGGGCTGAGTCTCTGCGAGGGTCGAGGCAGCGACTAGAACAGAAGGAAGATGGCGCTTACTATGTAACAGGGCGCATTTGGGTCCCTCTCTATGGGGATTTACGTGAACTCGTGATGGACGAAGCCCACAAATCCCGCTACTCCGTACATCCTGGTTCGGACAAGATGTACCACGACTTGAAGACTACATATTGGTGGCCTGGTATGAAGGCCCACATAGCAACATACGTCAGCAAATGTTTGACTTACGCGAGAGTCAAGACAGAATACCAGAAGCCGGCAGGCCTACTCCAACAACCAGAAATCCCGAAATGGAAATGGGAGCAAATTTCCATGGATTTTGTTACAGGGCTACCTAGGTCTCAACGCGGAAATGACACCATTTGGGTAATAGTAGATCGATTGACCAAGTCCGCACACTTTCTGGCCATTAAGGAAACAGACAAGTTTTCTACCTTGGCGGAGGTTTACTTAAAGGAAGTAGTTTCGAGGCACGGGGTGCCAACCTCAATTATTTCCGACCGAGACGCTCGTTCTACTTCGGAATTGTGGCAAGCTATGCACAAATCCTTTGGCTCACGTTTGGACATGAGCACCGCTTATCACCCGCAAACGGATGGACAGTCTGAACGCACCATCCAAACCCTAGAAGACATGCTTAGAGCGTGTGTGATCGATTTTGGCAAGAACTGGGAGAAGCATCTACCGCTAGTAGAGTTCTCCTACAACAACAGCTACCACACTAGTATTCAGGCAGCACCTTTTGAGGCATTGTACGGTCGTAAATGCCGGTCACCACTCTGCTGGGCGGAAATCGGTGATAGTCAAATCACGGGCCCATAGATGGTGGTAGATACAACGGAAAAGATTGCCCAGATCAGACAACGCATGGCGGCAGCTCGTGACCGTCAGAAGAGTTACGCTGATAAGCGTAGGAAACCATTGGAATTCCAGGTCGGCGACCGGGTTCTACTTAAAGTCTCACCCTGGAAGGGTGTGGTTCGCTTTGGTAAACGGGGCAAGCTTAATCCGCGATATATCGGACCATTCGAAATTACCGAGAAAATCGGTAAGGTTGCTTATAGATTGAACTTGCCTGAAGAACTGAGTGCGGTACATAACGTATTTCACGTATCTAATCTGAAGAAGTGCCTGTCAGATGAAACGCTCGTAATTCCTTTCAAGGAACTAACTATTGACGAACAGCTACACTTTACTGAGGAACCGATTGAAATCACTGATCGAGAGATCAAAACCCTCAAACGTAGCCAGATACCTCTTGTACGAGTCCGTTGGAACTCGCGACGTGGCCCAGAGTATACCTGGGAGCGGGAAGACCAGATGAGGCACAAGTATCCCCAGCTGTTCCCAAACGAAAACCCCAGCACTGAAGCTACAACCGAATTTCGGGACGAAATTCCAAACTAACGGGGGGATGATGTGACACCCCGTTGAAACGCTTTCACTTACGCTAGCTTGACAGTGGCTGCCTTAACTTTCGGGACGAAAGTTCCTAAAACTTGGGGATAATGTGACACTTCGGGTTTTCCCGGATAACCTTTCGATGTAACTTACGTGTATATGTGTTTTTGAATGAAAATTTGATCTATTGTGTTACATGTTATGTGTATTTATGTATATGTGTATACAGATATTTATATGTGTGTTTTATATATTAGAGCCGAAACCTCAACCCGACTCGAGACATGCTCGGTCTCGAATGAACAGTAGTGATGGGCCGTTTGGGCCTTGACACCCCTTAGCCCACCCGGAAACAACCCTTGACCCATTCAATATAACCGGCCAACCTTTGCATTTTACCATTTTTGCAAACACTCTCATACTCACCCTCATTCTCTAACTCCAAAACCCTAGCACAACACCCTCATTTCCTCTTCTTCTTCCTTGGATCAACCGGTAACAAGATCACTCTCGGATTCTAGCTCGAGATCATCATTTGGAGCTTGGTTCATTGATTCCTTGTACCCCTACTTCCAACCGGTTAGCATGAATATCTTCATAGTTGTTTTGCTTGTTTGTCTTGTTACTAAAATGCTTGATAGTGCTTGATTGTTGATGTTTGTTGCTATAAAATGCTTGTTTGATGATAAAAGTGGTTGCTTGAAATGATTTTGTGTCTTAATGAAAATGATCCGGTTTTGTGTTTAAAGGTTTGCTATTCGGTTGTAGTAAGGGTTGGTTAGGAGGTTTTAGGCATAAATGTTTGGGTTTATATGATGAATCTTGTTTGTGTGCTTTAAATGCAAGAATTGTTGTGATGTTGAATGGCTTGGTTATCCGGGTAATGATAAGGGTTTGGTTAGAGGATTTATGCATGGTTGAGGGTTGAACGTTCATGAATTGTGTGTTATCCGGCTTGTTATGATTGATTGGTTAAGTACTCATGATAGTGTTGTAGAATACATGTTTCGGATGTTTGAATAAATGAAGAACATATATGAAGATTTTATGAACATTCAAATATGCTAAGTTTGATCCGAATTGTGCACAAAACAGACAAGAAAACATGTTTAGTGGGCATAGTACACTGTTACATGAAAATGCAATTCTATTGGTCAGTACATTGCAGGTTCTAGAAGTTTTGCTGCACGTAATCACGGTTGCGAGTCGCAACCTTTGGTTGCGACCCGAGACCACATCAAGCTTCGTCGAGACCTCCCAGTTGCGAGTCGCAATCAACGCGTGTCGAATCCGGTTGCGAGTCGTAATCACTGCTGTTAAGTCGGAACCGCCGGTTGCGAGTCGGAACCTCTGGTTGCGAGTCGTAACCAAAACGTGATAAACCGAGACCTCGGTTGCGAGTCGTAACCTCGGTTGCGAGTCGCAACCACCCTTGTCTCGACTGGGCTATTTTGGTGTTATTGGGCTTTGACTGTTGGGCTTTCTGTTGACTGGGCTACGTGTTGTTGCTGCTGATTGTATGTATAGGGCTGACCCAATAACCCAACTGTTTTGTTGTTACGCATGTTATACGTGTTTGCTATATGTGTTTGCCGTACATGTTCGCTATGTGTTTATTTGTACCCAACTTGACCCATACTTGGTAACCATGCTAGGACGTGGTGACCAACATACTTGACCGGGTTAAATAATCTACCGAGCAACCCAAGGTGAGTTCACAACTTAAAAGCATGCATCCCGGTGGTTTGGGACACGAGACTAAAACAACCCTATCCCCTTGTAAAGGGGATACCATTTACATTCCTTCCCTAGTTACTGGGAACAAACTTACTTTACCTTCCCTTGTATTGGGAAACCTTTTAGTTAATTACTGTTTATACGGAATGCAACCAAACGGCACTAAACGCAACTCTATCACTCAAGTCCCTACTACATAATACCGATTAGTCGCCGGGGCCAGGCGAACGGGTTATTAGTTGATAGCGCTATTTAGGTTTTACCAACCTCACACCGTGCCATGGTATGGGATCGGTCGTGAACTAATGTACTCAGGCATCCGTCAATGATGATAGAACATTGACATCGGGGCATCCTGCGGAAACGCAAACGGTTACCTAGTGTTCGGTATTGGAAAAACAGTTTAGTCGCTAACTTTTGGGGTAACTCCCCATGGCATGTATAAACGGATAAATTAACTGGTGAAACGAGTTTTTGGTAATTAAAAACTGGACAACTAGTGAACTCACTCAGCATTATTGTTGACCCCCCTTACTGCATGCTTTGCAGGTGGCCAGTGACTGGAGCAGCTGCTTGGGATGTGTAGTGGTCGTCTGCCCGTGTGTTGGGCATTTATCATGCTTACCTTATGAACATTGTTTAAAACTGTTTATTTATGCTTCCGCTACTTTTTACTCTGAACTTGAAACATTGAACTCTAAACTTAACACTTGCTAATCGTATGGTTAGTAAGTACTATTTGAATATTAAATTTTATCATTCAGTATGATCGGTGGCTGGATCCTGGTCGGTCACGCCCTCGAAGCGGGTGTCATCCGCAGGTGGAATTTGGGGGTGTGACAATTAAAGTTTAAATCATTGTAAATATTTCTTGCAAATAGTTTCTAAATTTTAAAAAGATTTAATCATTGAGAAACTTATGTGAATGGTAGAGAATTTGCAGGATAAGAGCTAGGCAACGATCTTGAACCTGTGATTTCCAGACTATGATCCCAGCAGATTGAGAGGGGGACTCTGAAGAACAAAGTGACAGGTTGTGATTCAACATTCGAGGAAGAGGAGTTTGTTGATGATAGAGATTGATTAAGGATGCTTACAATGGAGAATACTTTGGAGAAAAGCACGAAGACTGAAGGTTTGACAACTGAAGACTCGACATTGAAGACTCCGTCAACATCCGAGGGGGAGTTTGCTGGTGCATCCGTCTGTCGCCTACGTCTTGTATCGAGTCTAGATTAGAGATAACTAGTATAGGGCACAGAATCCTAGAAAATTGTATTTAGAAGTGATTCCGCTTGAAATGACATCTTGTTATTTCAAGCGAAACCTCACAATCTTGCTGATTCCGCTTGTAATGTAAGTAGCTGATTCCGCTCCAAATGTATTGTAATGATTCCGCTTGAAATCATTCAAGCGGAATAGAAGGGCCTGTATATAGGTGTTTCTTGGAGCGAAATCAGTAGTAGTTGTACGTGTTGTCTTCCGGTGAGCCACGAAGTGCTGCCGAAGTGTTGTCGTGCATTGTAAAAGCTTTTCTGATCAATAAAACAACAAGTTAAAGAGAATACGGCTGATATAACGTCAATACACTTGTTTCCGCCGCTTGTATTGATGAAAAACTCTTCTGATTGACTCGTCCAGGTCCGAAAACGATCCTACAATGATTATGATCATTTTGCCCTAATTTCGAATCGATGACGAATGCGCGGTCAATGATTGTGTTCGTATTGCACTAATGTCGATCATACGACGAATGTTGATAACGAACTGTTGATATTGTGAGCGTCGAACTTGATTTTTTTAAGAATCGATATGATGAATCGCACGGACTGGGGGAGATATTTTGGGGAGATTTATCGGACGTGAGATGGAATATTGAAAATAAATAACTTTGTGATTGAAGTCCGTATAACAGGCGGTTGTTTTAAAATTTGTTTGGGTATTTAGAAAATTGCCCCCTGTTCACATTGGTTCTCGCGATTCTCGCAATAAGGGTGGTTCTCGCATGAACCCTACCCTGTATATATATATATAGGGGAAGGTTCTATGCAGAACACTAAATATTGCGAGAACACGCAGAACAAAATGAATCACTCATTTTTTCAATCCTAAAAGCCTAAAAAGTAAATGAAAATGTTATAAATATAAGATTCATTGTTCCTCACACTAGAATTTAAAACAAAATAAGAAAAATCTTCAGTTTTTAAATAACCTACACACATGTAGGTTATGTGTAGGCTCAATTACCTACATGTATGTAGACTATGTGTAGGGAAAAATATATGATTTTTTTATGTATATAGAATACACATATGAATGTAAGAAACATAAAATTTAAGATATGTGAACCTTAAATCCCAAAATTTAGTGATTTAGAGTTGTTCTTTTTGTTCTCGCAATAATTAGTGTTCTGTAATGATCCTTATCCTATATATATATATATATATATATATATATATATATATATATATATATATATATATATATAGAGCTTGGCTATATAAGAAACTTTATCTTTTTAAGAAAACTATGCAAACTCGTTGTCATCCATTGATTAGCTTTCATCTAACTTGATCAATGGCTCTCATCATTTTGGTAAGAATTAGAATTAAAAGAAATCTTATAATACACATTAATGATGCTGGAAGGGCATTTTTGGTAGAAGAAAAACACTTTTTGGCATTGGAAATGACAAAACCCACTAGTATCATCATCTCTCTCCTTTTTCTTCTAGTTAAATCTTTCAATACACTATTATCTCTCTCCTCTTTCTTCATCATGTGAAAGAGAAAAGCTTCATGGTCTTCAATGGTGATCTTCATTTGAATATCGCATGTGAAAAATGGCATGGGGTAATGTGAAAAATGGCATGGGGTGTGTAGAATCGCATGTGGAAAATTGAAATTCACATGTGAAAAAATGGCTAGCATGGGGTGATGTGAAAAATGGCATGGGGTGTGTAGAATCGCATGTGGAAAATTGAATATCGCATGTGAAAAATTTGTGTGTGTGTTACTGTTCATCTTCTTCGATTGTTGGTCGATCATTGTCAGTCTTCTTCCATTTGACCCTTACAACTCCCAAATTAGTAGTTCTTATTATCGATATCGCACTAAAAGGAACGAAGGGAGGTTGTGGAAGAAGATTTTCAGGTTTTTGAATTTGATTTAGGGTTTGATTTTGAACTATATCATCGGTCAATTACAGAGATTTATGACCTCGCAATGACGTTTAACCTTCCTGGTATGATTTAGATATATTAAAATGATTAATTTAATCATTTTAATTAGTTTCGCTCGCGTTTGATCGATTGAAGATCGTACGGCTGAGGGCATCTTCATTTTAATTAATCATTTTAATTATACTAATGTAGGATAAGAGGTATTGTACGTTAACCGGCCTATATATATATATATATATATCTATATATATATATATATATTTGTGAACAAAATGAACTTATCTAGATTTTTTCTTTAGTGTCAAGATTGTAATTAACTTTTGTAACTTGCATGTATTTTAATAGACATAAGGGAATAATTGTATATTTCTTTCTTCATTTAATTAATAATTTTTTCTCTTTCCTGATTTCTCTCTCCAATTAAAAGAATATTTAATTACATTCTTTATATTTTTTTCCTCTCACATATTACCTAACTTAGTATTACATAATTTTAAAAAAAATACAAACATTATAAAATATTGTTCCATCTAGAACACAAGTAAAAATATTTAATTACATTCTCTATACATATATGTATTAGATCAATGTTTAATGAAAAGATGTATAGTGGAAATAATATGTAGTAATACACAAGTGTATAAGTCTGGTATATTTCGACATGTATACACTATGTACTTGAATAATACATAGGTGTATACGTCTGGTATATACCGACCCGTATACACATATGTACTTGAATAATACACAAGTGTATAAATCTGGTTTATAGCGACCCGTGGAAACAAGATGTAATAATACACAAGTGTACAAGTCCTGTATATACTGACATGTATACACATATGTTAAAAATCAATTTAATTAGGTTTAATATTTAATTTTAAAAGGAACATAACAATTTATATAAAAAAAATTAGCCATTCAATCTCTTATAATTAATAATTAAAATAATAGAGAAATAATTAAAAATGAGAGAGAGAGAGAGAGAGAGAGAGTTAAGAGAGAAGAAAATTAAGGGATTCTAATTAAAAGTACTTGGCTAATGTCAATCTTACCCGGCCTTTTAATCTAAAAAATAATCAAGGGTCAAGATTAGTTCACTTTGTTCACTCTGAAAAAGTTGTTCACTCATAATCGTAATCCTATATATATATATATATATATATATATATATATATATATATATATATATATATATATATATATATATATATATATATATATATATATATATAGGGGACCGCTAAAATGAAAACCACCTACAGTTGTAAGAACCGAGATAACCACATTCTAGCCACTAGATCTACAAGATGGATGGATGAGATTAAAAGTAGTTAAAATTAATATTAAATACTTTTTGTCTTATTATACTTTTAATATTTTAATGCAAAATGTCAGTTTAGTAAAATTACTCTTTTTTGTCCTTTTGTCTTTATTATTTTTATTACTTTTTTTGTATTATTATAATACTTTTTTTGTCCTTAGGTAATAATAAAATGTGGTTTTAAACCTACAAATAACGTTAATACCTCCAGACGTTATAAAGTGAAAAGTTAATACCCTAGAATGTGATTTTAAACTATTAGTACCTAAGTATGTTACTTTGTGCAAACCACAGGCACTAACTATGTAGTTAACTCTTTTTTTTATAAAGACTTTTTTACAAAGAGAGTTTAAAGGGGAGAGAGAAATGATTTGATGGTTTTGATTAAAAAAGAACATTAAAAAGGGGAGAGAGATGATTTGATGGTTTTGAATAGAGAGAAATTGAAATGACTTTAAAAAGGAGAGAGACATGATTTGATGTTTTGATTAAATGACTATATTACCCTTTTGGTTGTCATTATCTGATTGGTGGAGAGTGGTTCTCGCAACTGGGGGTGGTTTTCATTTTAGCGGACTCCTATATATATATATATATCCGTTAGGAGCCACCCTTTATTGTGAGAACTGCGAGAACCAATGTAAATACAACCAAAAATATCTAAAAATAGCTAAATAGCCGCAAAAATTTTTTTTAGTATTTTTTACCTCAAAATCGCTAATTTTCGTTACCAAACAAATTTAAACAAATTTAAAAAAAAAAAATTGGCTACTAAGAGCATTCACATCCATTCCTCCATATTTTCACTATAAATTAACTAAAAAACACTACATTTTCTCTCTCCTTTTCAATTAAATAATATTTTTATACCTTTATCATTACCCTTTCTCTCTCCTCCACTCACAACCACTTTCAAAATATATTAAAAAATTATAGGGGGTGAACAGTGTCTTCCCCCCCCCAGATATACAGATGAACAGTAACATTTTCTTTCTCCTCCACTCACAACCACTTTTTCTACTCTTTATATTATAAAAACTCCACACACAGAATTTGATGGAATGGATGAGAATGCTCTAAAAGTAGCGATTTTGAGGTAAAAAATATTTAAAAAAAAATTTGTGTGTTTTGTAGATTTTTTTAGGTTTTTTAGGGGTTTAGTTTTTAGCATTTTAGTTTGGTTGGGGGGTGGGGGTTAGGTTTTTAGGGGGGGTTACGTTTTTTTTAGGGGGGTGGGGGGGTTTAGGTTTGGGGGTGGGGGGTTAGGTTTTTTTAGGTATTTTTAGTGTGTTCACATTGGTTCTCACGGTTCTCACAATAAAGCTGGTTCTCAAATGAACCTTACCCTATATAATTATATATATAGGGTGTTGATGCATATTTTGTCTATCGCCTTCGTCAATCCGAGTCGTAGTGAAAAGCCAGAAGGAATCAAGTGCATAATGTCATATTTAGTTAGAAATGGCAAGGTGGCAAACTTGTAATTAGTGTGAACTTTCATTAAATAGCCTTGACCATATAAATAGGGGATTATGTCACTAGTTTAGAGAAAGTTCTTGATAGAGATTTGGAGATAGACCTTTGGAGAAGACTTGGAGAAGACTTTCTAGAGAGAGAAAGTAGAGAGAGAAAGTTGTAGATTTGTGATTCTTGTATCGTTCTTGTCAAATTCAGCAATGGAATCACATTAGAAGTACGTTATCGTGTGTTCGGTCACGTTCGTTCACGGATTCCGCACGTGAAACGTTCGTTACGCAATCGAACGGTCGCAAAACCGGTCCTACAAGTGGTATCAGAGCTCAGGAGGAGGTTCTCTGCAGAAATTAGCCGGATTTCGTCACTTTTTCTTACTTCTACACCTTCTTTTTCTGATTCGGGAAGATTTCACGGTCGGAATTTGCTCAATTTTTCACAGATTGTGCGAAATAGTATCGAGATAAACCCTAGAAAGTTTCAGATCAAAATTCAAAGTTTAAGTGGATCAAAATTGGAATTGAAGTTGAACCGCTCGATCGAATAGGTTGTGAACCGCTTATCCGGATGAATCAGGAACCGCTCATTCGATCGGACTACCCTTGAACCGCTCATCCGAACGATCAGACTGATTGTGGATCGCTTATTTGGATCTTTTCTGGATCGCTTATTCAGACAAGTTTTGAACCACTTATTTGTCATCCGGATTGCTTATCTGGACCGCTTATTTGGCTCAATTGCTGTTTAGTTCGCTTTTCTGACACATTCGGATCATTTATTCATCAACAAACACGTGTCGTTTTGTTTTGCGAAACATGGCAATGATGTTTGATGAACAGGAGAACTATTATTTCGAAAGATTTAATAACTGGAATAACGGATTTCTAGATGAGGGGTATAGAAAAGTGAGCAAAGATGGTTGGGCAAAAAGGTTCAAATATTTCGTGTGTCTGAAAGATGAAACGTTGGATGATCTTAAAGACAGATATAGTGTTTTACTGAGTTATATGAAAGATCATGAGATATACCCGTCAAATGTTGAAAAATTAGAGAAATTTGCAGATGCATTACCGATTGAATGGGGTGAATGTTTGAAGAATTTAAGGGAGAACTCAAATTTTTCAAAATTACCTCTAAATCAATTCATCAGCAAACTTCAAGCTCATGAACTTGAAACCAGAAAGAAAAAGAAAGATTTGATCAAGGTTTTGGAGTATAATGTGCTAGATCTAAGTTCAGATGTGATTGAAGAGATACACAAAAGGGTTACTAAATGTATCAGGACAAAACATGTGCTGAAATACGATTTCAAACGAGGTTGTTATATTGATAATAATGGAAATCCTTTTGATTTCGTTAAATTGTTTTGTGCAGGTACATTGATAGCAAAGGAAGAAGAAACTTCAAAAGCTAAAGAATCGCTGAAGAATGAAACAGTGTGCTCTAAGTGTGATAACTTTAAGACTAATAATGACAAACTTGTGAAAGACATGGCAAGTTTGGCATCTGAAGTCAAAAAGTTGAAAGACGAGAAGCACGTTGCTGAAAATCAGATTCTTATTTTGAAAGAAAATTGTGAGAAGTTGAAAGCTGAAAATGACAAACTGTTGGTTGATTTTAACAGTTTGACATTGAAACATCAAGAATTTGAGGGGCAAGTGAAAATTCTTGAAGATGGGAGAAATGTGTTTAGTAAAAACAACATTGAAAAACAAAAGATGATAAATTCCCATCTTCAGAAGATTGTCGAACTTGAAAAAGAATGTGAAAGCGCTCAAAAGAGAATCAAAGAGTTGGTAAAAGAGCTTGAAATCAAACAGAAATCTTCAGAAGATTTAGATTTCTGGATAAAGCTTGAAAACAAAAACCTGAAAGCGAATGAATCAAAATTTCAGGAACAGATCAAAATTTTGATAAATGAAAAGTCTGTTCTTGAAAATTTGAAGGTTGAGAATGAAAATTCCATCAAGTCTCATCTTGAGAGAATATCTCAGCTTGAGGAAGAAGCTAAGAATTCCAGGATCAAGATAGATAAACTTGAGAAGAAATTGATCAGTTTTGCGACTAAATCTGACAAGTTGAATATTCCTTGTCCAAAACCGATCAATTCAGTTCCGATAAGTGTAAATGCTACAAACTTTGACAAAGTCAAAGTCAAAGATTGTGATGATAAAACTGATGAGGAAAATGAGAATTTTTATTCAGCAGATGAGTCTGAGACAGAGTCTGATGATGAAAATGTTAAAAAAGAAAAACAAAAATTGTTTTTAAAGTTGAAAGAAAAATTTCAGAAAACTGTTCTGCAATCAACTAAAAAAGGTGAATGCTCTAAGCAAAAACCTGTGAAGAAGATTGTAAAACAGAATCAAAACTTTAAAAATGAAGAAAAAAACTCATCAGCACGATCATCCAATCAAAAGAAAAAATTACAAAAAATAGAAAATGAAAATACAAAATTTGTTGTGTGCAGAACAAACCACAGTGCAAAAGCGTCAAAACCAGCACATTTGAGGAAGGAATATCACCAAGCCAGACAATGTTATGATCTGAGCGTTTGGTGTGAAAAAGGTAACTGGTATGATAACAGGGTATGCTACAGCTGCGGATATCAGGGGCATATTGCTGTTAACTGCCAATACTGGAGTTATGAGACCAGGAGGTGCTATAATTGCAATATCAAAGGTCACATTGCCAGAGATTGCCCAAGGAGATCGAATGAAAGACTGAGGGCTAATTCTCAGAAATCGGCAAAGATTCCAGTCAAAGTCAAGCCCCAGGAACAGAGGGTTCTGAAACCTAAAGTTCAAAAACAGTCAATTCAGGAAAAGAAAGTTATACTTTCACAGGGGCAGAAAGACAGACTGAGGAAGAAGAGGAAAAAGGCGAGAGAATATCTGGAGAAGATTTTGTCCTCGGGTTCACCCGACAGATCGAAGAAGAGTGCTGATGAATCAACTTCCTCAACTGCAAAGTCAAGCAAGTCGAATTCATCAAATGCAAATCTGAGGACAAAAGAGGAGAAAAAGAAGAAAGTGAAGTTTTCACTTCCTGGCGATGAATCTGTTTCTTCAGAAAGAAAGGAGCCACATGTCGGCGATGAATCTGACTCATTAAAGTCAGACAAGCCACATTCAGGCAATGATTCTGGAATGGTAAAGCCAGAGGAGCCATGTGTTGAGGTAAAGGTCGAGAATTCTAGTTTAACAATGGATGAGAAAAATTTTCCACCATTGTTGAATAAGAATTCAAAATCACCCAAGGCTGGTCAGGCTTGGGTGAAACTTTTCAAATAGAAAAACCTGACTTGCCGGAGCTCCCAGGTTTGTAAGAGTGGAGCATGAATCGGCATCTTTTTAAATCTATGTTTGAAGATTTTGCAGGAATTGCCGGAGATCCCAAGATGGTATCGTGGATCATGAATCGGTATCTTTCTTGAATTTTATTCGGTAACGTCAATCATGCAAATGGTAAAGAGGTTTGGTTGTGTTTGTGAATGTTTTACAAGTGGTACAGAGGATTCTGGACTGCATATGGTAAATCAAGGACATTAACTTGTACTTGGATTTTCCTACTTTTGTGTAGAAAACAAGATGATGAAGTAACCCCGTACCTAAACTGTTTGGTAAACAAACTAAGTTTTCCGGAAAAGCCATTTTGATTAAAACAAACTTAAGTGTTTTGAAATCACAATGGGAAAATAGTTTGTTGTGAGGGGGAGTTCTGATTGTTTACGCCAGGTGGATGGAGAATTGAAGTGATTCTCATCAAGTTGTCAAGTTTGTACAGTTTGTTTCAAATTTTCCCAGAAAATCAAAATTGAAACATATTTTGATTTTAGGGGGAGAAAAATTTTTAAAAAATTAGAAAATTTGAAAATGTCAAAAACATTAAAAATTTAAAAATGAGTTTTGTTGTGAAAAAGAGGAAATGATAGTAAATCAGTGGACTATCACAGCATGCTAAAGAAATGTAATGTAAAATGTGATAAACGGTCTCACTGATGATGTGAAGATAGGTTTTTATACATTTAGTAGATTTGTTCGGGATATAAACCTAAAATTTCAAACTTGTGAAATTCGTGGGGAACACTACTTGGATATATAGGTAACCCCTGAAATCTCGTTTGAAAGGTCTCGTATTCTGATATACTAGGTGTTTATACTCTATGATGTCTGGGGTATTATTCCGGGACTTCTGCTGAACGGTAGTTCTGACCTAGTCCTTGGCTAATACTTTCCGCAAAATGCTTGAAATATAGCATAAAGCCCTCAGTTGATTAGACAATAAAATTGATAATCATCTGTTGTAGCTGAAAAGATCCTCTAAAGGGGACACACTGCTAAGTCGAAGCTGATATCTCTCTGCTGAACGGAAGTTCTGACCTGAGATCCCTCAGTTCTCGCATCTTTCCCCTAATTTATGTACAGACATCATTGTAGTGTTCATACCTGTAAGACTGAATATTGGGATTCTGGATACGGGAGTATATTCAAGAGGTGGGACACATGAATTGAACTAAGTTCATAAAACACCTAAATAGTATCCTGAATAGATTGAAAATTGTATGAAAATTTAAGAGGACAATTATATCGTCAATCTACGTGAATCGTTTAGAACTTAAAACGATTAAAAGCTTAACGGTGCTTGTGTTATGTCTCAAAAACTGATATGATCCTCTTGCACAAACTCACAAAAATATGTTTGTTTTGCATTTAAATTTCTGTCTTTGCATTTATGTTTCATATTTTCAAAAATCCAAAAAGATTTTCGACAACTGATGGTGAAGAGCTGATTTTCAAAATCTCAAAGGCTAAACTTGATGAACAGACAGGTTGGTTAAGTTGTTTGAAATGTTTAAAATGATTCATTAGGTTGAATCAGTAATTGAAATGTTTCAAATTTGTGAATCAGTGGTTAATTGAGAACAGTATCACATGATTAAATTGATTCATTAGATTGAATCACAATTATTCTGTTTTGTGAAAGTATGGTTAAGTTTTGCAGGTTTCTGATCCTGTTGCTACAGATAGCCAGGAGACATATCAGAACCAGAGATAATGAGCTGAACAGAGAGAAGCCAGGAGATAATTTCGATGGTGGTAACAAAATCCCAGACGACTATCCTAGCAGGGTGATAGGGGGAGTCTGATGAAAGTTATAGCCAAAGAAAGATAGATCCAGGCAGAATTCTTGAAGAAGACCGAACAACATCCGAGAATGTCTTGTTGAAGACTCTCTCTGAAGATTCCGTCAACATTCAAGGGGGAGTCTGTTGGTGCAGTTGTCTGTCGACTACATCTTCGTTCGAGTCTTACAGTCTTAGAATAGGAATGATTGTAAATGATTGTAAATACGAGAAATTGTGTAATTGTATAGGTTCTAGGTAGTTGGATCGCTCATAGAACAATTAAGGGTTAGTTTAACGTACAATAGCTGTAACAACCCTCACTAAAAATTAATATTTAGTATGATAATTATGCAATAAGGAAACCCTAATTAAGTTTAGTATGATTAATTAATCAGTTAATCAATATTAATTAAGCTAACAAGATTAATTAAGCTAAGTAAGGTCTATTAAAAATAGATATATATAAGGTTGTATAAGAACGTTTAATATTAATAATAAAATATATTATTTTATTTTCCTTACTCCGTTTTTAATGAAACTTAGGTTAAAACGTAGATAAAAATATGCTCGTTCTATTGACATATTCGTCGTTTTATAAAACGTTATATTTTGAAAGTTATACAAGAAAAACGAGTTAAGCAGCTGAAATAAAATAACTAAGCTAGCTAGCTAGCACGTCAAGCTAGCTAGCAAGCACGTCACTTAGTCCCACATCGACGAAATTATGTTGAGGTGCCTGCCTGCCTGCTTACTATAAATAGGAAGCTTAGGATTCATTTTTCTTTGCTCAATTCTCTTCTTCTTCTCTCTATACGTTGGTGTTCTAACCAATAATCACTCGATCGCTATTACGATTAAGTTTCCAAGCGATCAATATATCCAAAGAATGTTTAAGTGCCGCCCACATTGGGTTATGCTTTATCTATCGTCGGTAATCCGATGACTGAGCCGAAGCATTGTACTTTATCGTTGTCGATAATTCGATAATGAGCCAAAGTATTATACTTTATCGTTTGTCATTATTGATAAATGAGCCGAAGTATCGCACTTAGACATTCATTAGAAATTGATCTCGGGAAATTATCGTAACTGCTGTATTGATCATTAACCCGGTTTTTATGAAATTCGTTAAGGTTCGAATCTCATGACTACCGTTAAGGTTTGATTTGGGTTTTTACACCAATACGTATTCTATTCTGTTAAACTACCAAAAATACTCCCAACTACACCCTTACAATCAAACAAACTATAAAATCATCAGAAGATCCGGAATAATAAAGTGCATGCCTAATTATCGGAAGAAGTAGAATCAGGAAGTTTGTTAATTAAATCCCGCATGTTGATTTGTGAGTTATTCTCTTTTTATAAATTCTTTTATCACAGTTTGTGACTATTTACAATACTCCAAATTATTTTCAGAATTATAACTTACAGTGATTAAGTTTATGTGAATCACCAAATTACAGCCGGTATGTGGGGTATTGTGCACATTACTTGATAATCGTCACCATTGGGGCAGCCATTGGGTGATATGACCATAATCACAGATACCATTGGACGTAAGGGCCAATGGATCGAGTGGTAAAGTACTGTGGGTAGTTGGTTGATATCAGGATACATTGTAAAAGATCTTACCACTGTAAATTATAATAAACGTGTCGTTTTCAGTAAAATGAATAATTCACTCAGTATTTCCCGCTGACAAAATCTTTTTAAAACGCGTTTCAGGTAATTACAATAGATTGGAATAAGGATTGGATCCGACACTGAAGGACTTCAAGAAGTGGCTTATTTTCAAATTAAGAAATATTGTTTTATTAAAAGCTACCTTTGTAAAACATGGAATTTATTCCATCTTTTTAAATAAAATCCGGTGTTTCTAAACTCTGATATTTTTCCTAACTCACGGTCCTGATGAAATTTCCGCTGCAATGTTTTTCAAAATAATCACCGGTACCACTGGACTGCTCACGACACCGATTCCGGCTAGATGGGGTCGGGGGTCGTGACAGAAGGTGGTATCAGAGCTAAGCCACTACTTTAAGCCTATAAGTGTTGTGATAACAATACTTAAGCTTAAATAAAAGAGTTAGGAGATTGCTATTAACTTAACTGGTAGCACATCTGATAACATTTAGACTTGAACATAAGAAAAGATGCCTTAGTATAAGCTAAGCCACTTGTTTACGCAAATAGGTGTTATAATAATACCTAAGCTTAAACGGAAAGTTAGAAACTTAAAATTATTTGATAGCACTCTGAATGATATTTAGACTCGAACTTAAGAATTTTGTCTTAATATAAGCTTCAAGACAAAAATTTCTTATATAAGTATATATATAAGTATAATTGTTATAAGAATAACGACTAGCAGGCAATAGCATTTAATTGCTACTTATTCTTGTTTATTAGTATTACTTGGTCACGAATAAAGATATATTATGGAAATATAAATTTCCTTGATTTCGGATTAAAGCCCTAATAAAAAGAGGCACTTTTTGAAAAGATACTATTTATGGGAAATAGAAAATTTTCTCCGGCAAAAACTGGATATAGAGTAGCAGACTCTCCAGCTTGTCCGGATATACTGAAATTACCGCTCCGGCGCGAACCGGATAAGACAGGATAAATGGTATGTCAAACCAGTAACAAGATTTCCCTAAATAGTATCATGACCAAATATCTAACTGGTTTTTGGAAATATGAATCTATTATATACATTTAACCCTATGAAAGGTATGTATATTACAACATGTGAAGTATATAATATAGATATGTATATCTATAAGGATTTCCAAAAGTCAATTAAGAATAAAGCACAAGCATATGTATATAGATTTCTTTATCAGGAATCTTTCGCAGATATCTTTAATTTTGATGTCAAACATTCTTTCGTTTGATCATCTACCTTGTAACTCGAGCAACAATAATAAATGGAAACCCCTTTAAGTTGGGACACCATCAAAAATATAAGAATTACCAATACGTTACCATAAATTATTAACGCCATAAATTATGAACGCAAGTAAGAAGCATGTCAAGTTGTGCTAATGCACAAGAAAACACATAAAACTTAAATTATACGTCCACAGACGTCAAAGTTTATCATACACACAACTTCCAAAGGCAAGATCTTTGAAAAATATAAATTAGGCACGATGATACCTACACTAATTCCATCAGTAAAAGAACTCCTAAATCAAAAATCGGCACTTTGCCACATGATCTTACAAACGATCAAAATCTCGCTGAGGTACGTTGGAACAATATTTCACAAACATCAGTGCATAGTCTAACCTGAGTCATAATTATTAGCACTACAAAAAAAAAGTCATATATTCTTGCAAATCCCTGATTTCATTTCACTTCATTTGACATTTCTTTGATAGTGTCATTTAACAAATAGTTATCACACGAAATTTCAGATAAGAAGTTCTTATATTTCTTTCGTTGCAATTCTAACTTCTGCCTATAATAAGTTGATTTTCGTGTTCTTTTAATGGTCATCATACCCTAAAGAATTCTTTCATAATAGCAAATAGTGATCCATTTCGTTTCTTGGTAAATCTATACGGTACACATGCACTGTTTGTTGTGCATGTGGTTCATTTAAGTTACAAAGACCATAGGAAGGCTTCATTCCAATTTATTATTTTTATCAAAAGTTCAAATATCATATCACTATACTTAATCTTTGCATTTATAAACCATGTTTATTGCAAAACATTGACTCTTTGATATTGAGTCAATAAGTTTCTTGAAAAACTCAATTTCCTTTAGCATACATGATTTTTGTTGTAAACGTATCCCAAAATTTCTTATTAATACATGAACTCGTTCAATTGTTTGAACTTGCTCGCATCATGTATTCAATTCAAAGTCCCATATGATGGATTGAAGCCATCATATTCAAAATAGTCCCGACAAGCACTTCAATTCTCTTAAACCATAATATGCTTGTTTAGTCTTCGAATTCATCAAATCATCTCTTTGATCACGATCACTTTGTGATGACATTTTCACAAAATTGAAAATTGCGCTAATCTAAGATTTAATTATTTATTTATATTGAATCCGCTTTATTTTATAAAAGCAATCTTAACACAACTATGTGCTAAAATAATGATCCACCATTTCATGTCCTAAATTCCGTAGTCCTTACAACCAATCGAGCCTTTCGTGATATTTCTTACCTTATCATCATTTATCGAAAAACATTGTATAAACTTAATTGATTATATATGAAAACTTACAATATAGTACTCCTATATTTAAAATTCTTGTTAAACCATTAAGGTAAAGAATTTATATTTTTACGTATAAAATTTTGTTTAAAGTATATTCTCATTTAAATTTATGCATTTATTATTGGTAATTAATATTAGTTTTATTATTAGCAATAATATGTTAATAATAATAGTGTTAATATTATTTTTAGATACTAGAGTTATTATCAGGGGCATGTATTGGATAGCCTAGCCTTAGTTAGGCATGGACTGGCCACCTATGCTTAAACAAGGCAGCACTAACCAATATCCACCGTGATAATGACTAGTTAATTAAGTCATCATACTTATTTAATAAATTTTAATTATATATAAAAATATTTTACTTTGTACTAAAAAGAAAAGACATATTTTTATAAAACAATACCAAAATTAGAGGGACGAATAAAAAAAAAAATACAAATAATTATATTTTGTGATAACTATGTACTATAACACTCTAGCAAGAAAATAACCATATAAGAATAATATAGTAGTCAGCGACTACATTGGGTTAGAAGAACATTGTAATACATAAAGAATAGTCACCACAACATTTATAACGCTATATGGTTTCAAAGTAAAAATAAGTAATCACATAGAATTGACCCAGTGTTATATAAAGTATTTTACAAATACTTTTACCCCTTTTATTCACAACTTTCATTTTAATGTTATAAATAATAGTAATTCTTTTACAAAATCATAATACTAAAATATTTTGTGAATGTAATAACTCCATTACAGTATTTTGTAACCTATATTACATAGTTATTTTACATAATATAATAAGGATACTAAAATATTTATTTGAAAATAGTAACCATTTATATATAGTAAAAATGCGAAACAAATAATATATATTACATTGGCTTTACAAAATATAATATAATGGTTAGTCATGTCAAAACAACTTATTTTTATTGTATTTCCATCTCTAGGACATAGCATGAAAAATATAGTCACTAATAGTGTACTATCACATTATTTCACAATTTAAAACAACTTGGAACTCTAAATAATAATACACTAACTCTATTGCCCTTTGGTGTATCTTTGCAATTCACTCATCTCAACACATAGAATTTTTCATATCATAATTTACTATTTGAAAAATCATTTTTCATGCTCTTATTTTTGAACCCGTCAATTCCCAGTCTTTCTCAGTTGTCAATCAAGTAAGATTTCTTTTGATAAAGAATTTTAGTGATTCCAAAAATCCTACACATTTATTTTAAAATCTATTTATCATATATCTTTTGGCTTAAACCCAATTACCTTGAAAAACTATACCATTTCATCTCATTCGTTTAAACATTTCATCTTTTGAAATATCTAGATTCGCTTCCTTGAAACTCACAATTTCGAAAACGGTGAATTTATTCGGTCATCATTATTGAATTCTTTCAATCACTACAAACGCTTTGTAGCATCCGAATAGAGCTGTAGCCTGTGTTAAACCCTATTCATAAGTCATTCGTTTGATTTGTCATATTCTTGGTACAATTATGTACTCAGATTACAATACACTAAATCCTGTTGTCCATTACCATTTAAGTAAACAATACTGATTTTCGGATAATCATTAACAAATTATTTTCCATACTCCCATTCACCAATAGATATTTATCGAATCAGAATCTCCCTCAATTGATTAAAGTAAGTTCATTTTGAATATTAAATCCAACTGTTTCTATAAATTATTTTTATTTTTAAAATGTTCATACCCCTCAAAATATCTTTTGACTCCATTCCACGATACATTGCTTCTCCTAATTAAAAGAAGAAACAAAATTCCAAGAAAATGTCATCGTCCAAATCTCGAGGACGAGATTTTTATTAAGGTGGGGAGGATGTAACAACCCTCACTAAAAATTAATATTTAGTATGATAATTATGCAATAAGGAAACCCTAATTAAGTTTAGTATGATTAATTAATCAGTTAATCAATATTAATTAAGCTAACAAGATTAATTAAGCTAAGTAAGGTCTATTAAAAATAGATATATATAAGGTTGTATAAGAACGTTTAATATTAATAATAAAATATATTATTTTATTTTCCTTACTCCGTTTTTAATGAAACTTAGGTTAAAACGTAGATAAAAATATGCTCGTTCTATTGACATATTCGTCGTTTTATAAAACGTTATATTTTGAAAGTTATACAAGAAAAACGAGTTAAGCAGCTGAAATAAAATAACTAAGCTAGCTAGCTAGCACGTCAAGCTAGCTAGCAAGCACGTCACTTAGTCCCACATCGACGAAATTATGTTGAGGTGCCTGCCTGCCTGCTTACTATAAATAGGAAGCTTAGGATTCATTTTTCTTTGCTCAATTCTCTTCTTCTTCTCTCTATACGTTGGTGTTCTAACCAATAATCACTCGATCGCTATTACGATTAAGTTTCCAAGCGATCAATATATCCAAAGAATGTTTAAGTGCCGCCCACATTGGGTTATGCTTTATCTATCGTCGGTAATCCGATGACTGAGCCGAAGCATTGTACTTTATCGTTGTCGATAATTCGATAATGAGCCAAAGTATTATACTTTATCGTTTGTCATTATTGATAAATGAGCCGAAGTATCGCACTTAGACATTCATTAGAAATTGATCCCGGGAAATTATCGTAACTGCTGTATTGATCATTAACCCGGTTTTTATGAAATTCGTTAAGGTTCGAATCTCATGACTACCGTTAAGGTTTGATTTGGGTTTTTACACCAATACGTATTCTATTCTGTTAAACTACCAAAAATACTCCCAACTACACCCTTACAATCAAACAAACTATAAAATCATCAGAAGATCCGGAATAATAAAGTGCATGCCTAATTATCGGAAGAAGTAGAATCAGGAAGTTTGTTAATTAAATCCTGCATGTTGATTTGTGAGTTATTCTCTTTTTATAAATTCTTTTATCACAGTTTGTGACTATTTACAATACTCCAAATTATTTTCAGAATTATAACTTACAGTGATTAAGTTTATGTGAATCACCAAATTACAGCCGGTATGTGGGGTATTGTGCACATTACTTGATAATCGTCACCATTGGGGCAGCCATTGGGTGATATGACCATAATCACAGATACCATTGGACGTAAGGGCCAATGGATCGAGTGGTAAAGTACTGTGGGTAGTTGGTTGATATCAGGATACATTGTAAAAGATCTTACCACTGTAAATTATAATAAACGTGTCGTTTTCAGTAAAATGAATAATTCACTCAGTATTTCCCGCTGACAAAATCTTTTTAAAACGCGTTTCAGGTAATTACAATAGATTGGAATAAGGATTGGATCCGACACTGAAGGACTTCAAGAAGTGGCTTATTTTCAAATTAAGAAATATTGTTTTATTAAAAGCTACCTTTGTAAAACATGGAATTTATTCCATCTTTTTAAATAAAATCCGGTGTTTCTAAACTCTGATATTTTTCCTAACTCACGGTCCTGATGAAATTTCCGCTGCAATGTTTTTCAAAATAATCACCGGTACCACTGGACTGCTCACGACACCGATTCCGGCTAGATGGGGTCGGGGGTCGTGACAATAGCCCTTATCGTACAATATGTACGCGATCATCTCAGCCGTCCGATCTGGTGCGAATTCACTTTTTAACATGCGATTTGTGCTGAAAAACTAAAATGCAATTTCATCATATTTACCAATATGCGAAATTGCTACAAAAAAACCAACATGCGATTTCATCAAATATACTAGCATGTGATTTCCATATATATATATATATATATATATATATAGGATAAAGATCCGTTAGGAACCACCCTATATTGCGAGAACCGCGAGAACCAATATGAACACATGGCAAATTTGTAATTAAGTGACATTTAATAAAAAATACGCGTTCCTCTTATTTCCAGCCCATGTTCACTATCGTCTTTTACAAACTAGGGTTTCGTTGGAGATTTTGCATAATCGACGACGACGATCTACGGCGGTGACTGATCTCTCCAGTTTCACGGCGACGACATACACATTTTACGGGGGATTCAATTGGGATACTGATTACGGCGTTGGGATACTGATTTCGGCTACACATGGCTTCGTCTGACTCATCTCGTGTTGGACTTGAACCTAACGCATCTGATGGTCATTATACAACATCTTCTGCATATCATCCACATCCCGATGTTGGTTTTTGCGGCCCATCTGATGTCAATGTCAACCCCATTTCTGCCGTGGGTCCGTCTGATGTTGATGTCAATACCTTACCTGCCGTTAATCCAAATAAAAGTTGCAATCCTGTGTTTACAACAGTTGCAAATCGACACACCCTTCATGGGTTTGAAATACAGACGCTTGATTCCATGTTTACATCAGGCAACGTAGGCTCTGGGACTGCTAATTTACCTGATCAATCGTTATCAGTTGACACCACATCGTCTGGTAACACCACATCTACTAGTACAGCACCTACAAGCACATAACATCAACACTTACAATTCATTCGGTTTGAAACTAAGGGTATTTTATATCCATTTTGTGTAAATTGTGGCTTGTTCAATGATATACTCCTTTGCATCATGATCACAACTGTTTTATGTTGTAAATTATGATTACTCAATATTATATGCACATGTGCATTGTGTTGACTGCAAGTTCACAATTGTTTTATGTTGTAACTTATGATTACTCAATGTTATATGTACATGTGCATTGTGTTAACTGCCTCATATTACAAATTATGCATCATATTTCAAATTATGTTACATTGCAAATTTATGCACATGTGCATTAGGATTGAAAAAAATAACTTATGACCTCATACATTAACATTAACTGACAATGCACATGTGCATATTAATTACAATTATACTATTCATTTGTTTATCATGGGTACAATTTTTTAATTTATTAATTATTTCTCACAGGAACAATTACGGCTGCCATACATGCTACACCTAACGGCACCCCGTATTGGATACCTGAAGTTGATGTTAGATACCTTCCTGTTATAAACAGTACATTTACCCATTGGGAAGATATTGTCATGATGTACAATACGTATGCTACACAATTCGGATTTTCTACTTGTATCGGCACATCGAAGAACAAAAAATATCATGACAATCCTAATTTGAACATCCATTATAACAACCCTCCTAGAATTTTTCCGACACCCTAAGATATTTTTAAATATCCCATTACGTCCTAAAATACACCTCGTATGTGAAAACTGAGCCCAAAATATGATATAAAATTAAAAATAAAATAAAAATCAGAAAATACAGTCGCTCGCGGGCTGCGTACCCTATGGCTACATCTTACTCGGGCCGCGACAGCTTGAAGTCATGGCTGCACCTGGTGCCGCCACGTGTCATCACCCGTGTTGACCCTATAACACTAACTAATCAACCCTAGGCCCTACCACCCTAATACGCGGGCCGCGTAGGCCTTGGCCTCATCTTACGCGGGCCGCGACAAAGCCCAAATCAGCCTCTATAAAGCTGGAGCTCGGGCCTTCAGTTTACGTCGCTCAAATCTTCGATCTTTCTCTCAATTTTCACGTACTATACATTATACTCGGGTATAATACCCCCTAAATTAAGAAGTTCTGCTCCGTTGTAAGTATCATAACCCCTGTATACGTATACAATTTGAAGCCAGCTGGACAGCACTGAAGGCTTGGAAAAGTGGCAATAAAGTTAACTAAAAGAAATAGATGTTTTTATTAAATAAAATAGGGTTTATCCCTATAAAAATGTGTGTACTTAAAACTTGAGTTTTATTCTATGTGTTTAATATTATGAAAGCATGGTATTTTGCTCTGATAAAATATTTCCTAACTACGATCCTGATGTAAATTCCGCTGTCAAATTGGATAAAAACAAGATACCATCGAAACCGGCCGCGGCCGCCCGTTCCCGGGTTTTTTTAGGGGACGGGGGTTGCGACAGAAGGTGGTATCAGAGCTAAGCCACTGATTCAGCCACAGAAGTGTTCTACTGACACCAAAATTTAATATGTTAAGGAATAAATTACGGAACTACGTGCATAATTGTATTTTATTGTTATGTGTTATTTGACTATTTGTTAGTTTACAGTATGAGCGACCAAGGACCATCTGACGTGTACCGTCAATTGTCTGGTTCGCCTAGAAGTGAAGGTGCCTCTTCTCAGCCTGCCCTCTCGGGGTACTCTGCTGATACTCAAGAAGGAATATTCGTGTTTAAGGCTCAGTCCGAAGAGCCATTCCCTCAGAAAAAGAGAGGATGGTTCAGTAGGGGAGCACATGAGCGTAGGAAACACATGAAAAAGTTACAAGAACAGAGAGTACTAGCAGCAGCCAAAAGAGAAACCAATGCCCATGCCCAGGACATGATTAATAAGGGTTTAGCTAATTTCCATATCTTAGCAACCACTACAGCTGACCCTAATCTGGAACAAATGATAGCACCCCAACCACAATCACAACCACCATTTCCCGACCAACCAATGGAAATAGAGAACCCTGAAAATCAAGTAGAAATGCATGATTTAACCCGGAGGAAATACCTAGGGTACCCGCACCAAATCCCTTAGACCAAAATTACGACCCATGGTGGGACGACAATAGGGACTATGTGCAATGTTACCCGATACACGAAGACATGCCCATGCTGAATCTAGGAGCCTACCCAGGTTTGGACCCTCTAGATCCCTATTACGATAACGATGTATACATTAGGGAGATTTTAGAGAATCCTTACCCATTTCAGGCACCTACCCCCCATACCAGGAACCCGCACCCCAGATTCCGCACCCAGTCCTAGAACCTGCACCCCCAATGAGTGCAGAAAATGTACAAGAACTCAGGACATTTGGTGAGGAAATCTTAGAGAGTAGTGAATGGATGAGACAGGTGGGAGAGCGACTCATCTGGAAGTACGACGAGCGCAATATGGATTCTGGATGAATCCATATCAATGAATGTGATGGTAGAGATGGTAATAATAATAATAATATAATAATAAAATATGTGTGTATGTGTATGAAAAAAAAACTACGGATGCCTACTATTATTAATGTAATTTTTATTTCAGTTGGTATTGTAATTTTTAATTTTCAGTTCTGGCTTGTACTAGATCATATTATATAAAAATAGAGTAAGTCGCAATGATCGACGCTTTTGACCAAAATGCGTATCATGTGATTGGCTATATTAAATATTATTTGTGATATTAATATGTGGTAAATGTTTAAAAATTCAGATGGACAATGAAGTGAATCAGGAAAACCAGAATGATAACATCCAGAACGACAATAACCCGAATAATGAGAATTCGAACAACAATAACAATGGAAACCAAGTGGATAATAGTGCCATCCAACACATAGTGGCACAAGGAATTATAGATGTGATGCCATTTCTTATCCAAACTGTTAAAGAAGCTGATAATAAAAGTAAACATAGCAGTAAGCGACCAACTGAACCTGAACACAGCGTGAACAATGGACTTGTACTTCAAGTGCCTATTCCCAAAACAAGAAGAACTATGCCTTATGGTTGTTCTTACAAAGAATTCTGGTCCTGCAAACCAATAGAATTCTCGGGCAATGAAGGACCCATTGCAGCTCTACGCTGGATAGAAAAGACCGAGGTTGTTCTGAAAATAAGCAAGTGTGTGGAAGAGGACAAGATAATGTTTGCTTCCAATCTGTTTAAGAACTCAGCCTTAGAATGGTGGAATACTATCCTCCAGTCTAGGGGAAGCGATAGGATTTACAATATGGAATGGGAGGAATTTAAGAATATGGTAGAAAGGAAATTTTGCCCTCCCAATGAAAAAGAACAGATAGCAAATAAATTTCTAAACTTAGGATGACCGGGGTAGATAGTAAGGGTTATACTACCACATTCTTTGAATATGCTAGAATAGTGCCAACCCTTGCATCACCTAAACCGGTATTGATCTCCTGTTACATCTGAGGATTAATTGGAGAGATTAGGCATGTAGTCAAGGCATCTAGGCCCCAAACCATAGAAGAAGCTGTAGAACTAGCGAATACCTTGACAGATGAATTAGTGCGTACACGAGAAGAAGACCAGAGAAGAAACCTAGCACAGAGACTTACCCAAGAATTCCGTTTTGTAAATTACAACCGTAAAAATGTAGGTTCTACCTCTGCATCGTACTGCAAATCTTGCAGGAAGAAGCATTCGGGAAAATCCTCCACTCACTGCAATTTCTGTAAGTTACCAGGACACAAGGAAGAAGATTGCAGGGAGAAATCTAGTAATGAGATGTGCTTCAACTGTGGAGAAAAAGGTCACATCAAGCCAAACTGTCCGAAATTGGCCCCAGCTGCAAACAACAAGAACACTAAAAATGCTAGAGCATTTGTTCTGACGGCAGAAGAAGCCAAGATGATTCCGGACGTGATAGCCAGTACGTTTTTAGTTAATGATGTTTTTGCCAAAGTATTATTTGACTCTGGTGCGAAACAAAGTTTTATTAACACTTCGTTTTGCAAACTTCTTAATCAGTCATTAACTAAACTTTCACAAGAATGTCTAGTAGAGATAACCAATGGAGAAACTGTTAGGATTTCTAAAATCTTGCAGGGAGCAAGAATAGAAATTTTAAACCAAAAATTTATTGCAAACTTTTACCCAATGAATCTAGCAGGATTTGATATTGTATTAGGAATGGATTGGTTTATAGCCAATAAAGCCAATATTTTTATGTGATCAAAAGTCAATTCAAGTAAATTCACCAAGGGGTGAAAAGATCACAATTAAAGGAGATAAGCCATCTAGATGCACGAAATTCATCTCTGTGATGAAAACCGCAAATTATATAAGAAAAGGATCTATAGTGTATTTGATTTCTATAATCACTAACACTAAAGGAAAATAACTAAAAGACATTCCAGTAGTGTCTCAGTTTTCAGATGTATTCCCAGAAGAGTTACCAGGACTACCGCCGGATAGGGAAGTTGAATTCAGAATTCACCTGCTACCAGGAACAGCACCGATTTCCAAAGCACCTTACCGTTTGGCACCTACAGAAATGCAAGAACTGAAGAAACAATTAGATGAATTGTTGGAGAAAGGATTCATACAGCCAAGTTCATCGCCATGGGGAGCGCCGATTTTATTCGTTAAAAAGAAAGACGGATCAATGCGGATGTGCATTGATTACCGTGAACTGAACAAAGTCACGATTAAGAATCGGTATCCATTACCAAGAATCGATGATCTGTTTGATCAACTGCAAGGAGCTCGATTTTTCTCGAAAGTCGATTTAAGGTCAGGATATCATCAATTAAAGGTACAGGAAGAGGACATTCCTAAGACCGCATTTAGAATGAGGTATGGCCATTATGAATTTACTGTCATGCCATTTGGTTTAACCAATGCCCCAGCTGCATTTATGGACATGATGAACCGAATATGTAAGCCATATTTAGATAAATTCATAATTGTTTTCATAGATGATATTCTCATTTACTCTAAAAGTAAAGAAGAACATGCAAAGCATCTGCACACACTTCTAAGTTTATTAAGGAAGGAAAAGTTTTATGCTAAGTTTTCAAAGTGCGAGTTTTGGTTAGAACATGTACAATTTCTTAGACACGTAGTTAATCATGAAGGAATTCATGTGGATCCCACAAAGATCAAGGCGATTACGAAATGGAAAACCCCCGAGTCACCAACCGAGGTTAGAAGTTTCTTAGGATTGGCCGGTTATTATAGAAGATTTATTCGAGATTTTTCTAGAATAGCCATTCCCTTAACTAAGTTAACCTGTAAATCTATTAAGTTTGAATGGGGACCAAAACAGGAAGAAGCATTTAGAATTCTTAAGCAAAGATTAACCAACGCACCCATACTAGCGTTACAAGAAGGAACTGAAGACTTTGTAGTCTATTGTGACACTTCTAAGTTAGGATATGGATGTGTGTTGATGCAATGACAAAAGGTTATAGCATATGCGTCTAGGCAACTTAAGAATTATGAAGAGAATTATTCAACCCATGATCTCGAATTAGGAGCCATAATTTTTGCTCTTAAGATTTGGAGACAATACCTTTATGGTAGTAAATTTACTATTTTTACAGATCATAAGAGTTTAAGGTATGTTTTTGGGCAAAAAGAATTGAATATGAGACAAAGACGCTGAATGGAGATACTTAGTGATTATGATTGTAATATCCAGTATGATGCAGGAAAAGCCAATGTAGTGGCTGATGCTTTAAGCCGAAAGTATCACGCAAAGCCAAAAAGGGTACGTTCTCTTAAATTAAATCTACAAGTAGATTTAAATGAACAGATTAGAAAAGCACAAGAATCAGTAATCAAAAAGGATACTGAAAAGTTAAAAGGAATGATTAAGGAATTAGAACAAGGAACAGATGGAATTTGGAGATTCCATAAAAAGAGAATGTGGATACCTAAATTAGGAAACCTACGTCACCGTATATTAGAAAAAGCCCATAAGTCTAAGTACACGATGCATCCAGGAAGTGATAAGATGTATCAGGATTTAAGAAAGAACTTTTGGTGGATAGGAATGAAAATGGATATAGCAACCTATGTTTCTAAATGTTTAACTTCTTCACAAGTTAAAGCTAAACATCAGAAACCCTCAGGTTTATTACAATAGCTAGAAATGCCAGTATGGAAATGGGAGTTGATAACAATGGATTTTGTTACCAAATTACCCAAAACAAGAAAAGGTAATGATACAATCTGGGTGATTGTAGATAGGCTAACCAAGTCAGCTCATTTCCCACCAATAAAGGAAACTTTCAGTATGGAACAGTTAGCTAAGTCATATGTAAATGAAATAGTTTCATTACATGGAATCCCTTTATCAATTGTTTCTGATAGGGATAGCCGTTTTACCTCTCATTTTTGGACAAGTTTGCAAAAAGCCATGGGAACTAAGTTGAATGCACAGGTTATCATCCTCAAACGGACGGACATAGCGAAAGGACAAATCAGACAATGGAGGACATGCTTAGAGCTTGTGTAACTGATTTCGGAGGTAATTGGGACGATCACTTACCCTTAATAGAATTTTCTTATAATAACAGTTATCACACAAGTATCAATGTTGCACCATTCAAAGCACTTTATGGACGAAAGTGCTGAACCCAAGTCTGTTGGGCAGAAATTGGGGAAAAGCAACTATCTGGACCTGAGATAGTGCAGGAAACAACCGACAAGATCATTCAAGTCAAGGAACGACTGAAAGGAGCACGTGATCGAGAGAAAAGCTATGCTGACAACAGGCGGAAGCCCTTGGAATTTCAGGTAGGAGATAAATTATTATTAAAAGTCACTCCTTTGAAAGGAGTGGTCAGATTCATCAAAAGGGGAAAGCTAAGTCCCAGGTATGTTGCACCTTTTGAGATTATTAGAAGAATAGGACCTGTCGCCTATCAGCTACAACTGCCAGAGGAAATGGCAGGAATACATGATGTATTTCATGTATCTAATCTCAAGAAATGCTTAGCTGATGAATCACTGGTGGTACCTCTAAAGGATATAGAGGTAAATGAACAACTCAAGTTTGTAGAGAGGCCTCTACAGATTGAAGACATGAAAGTTAAGAACCTCAAGCATAAGAGAGTAATTCTGGTCAAAGTGAAATGGGACTCCAAGAGAGGACCAGAGTGTACATGGGAACTTGAATCAGAAATGCAAAGGAAATATCCACACTTGTTCCAGTAGATCTCGAGGATGAGCTCTAAAATAAGGTGGGGAGAATATAACAACCCTCCTAGAATTTTTCCGACACCCTAAGATATTTTTAAATATCCCACTACGTCCTAAAATACACCCCATATGTGAAAACCGAGTCTAAAATATGAAAACTGTATTTGAAAGACGCGTAGCCTATGGCTACATCTTACGCGGGCCGCGACAGCTTGAAGTCATGGCTGCACCCGGTGCCGCCATGTGTCGTCACCCGTGTCGACCCTATAACACTGACTAATCAACCCTAGTCCCTACCACCCTACTATGCGGGCCGTGTAGGCCTTGGCCACATCTTACACGGGCCGCGACAAAGCCCAAATCTGCCCCTATAAAGCTGGAGCTCGGGCCTTCAATTTACGTCGCACAAATCTTCGATATTTCTCTCAATTTTCACGTAGTATACATTATACTCGGGTATAATACCCCCTAAATAACGAAGTTCTGCTCCGTTGTAAGTATCATAACCCCTGGATACGTATTAGATACGCTGCCCGATTGATCTAGGGTTTTGTAACGACTGTCGTGGTTCTCCCGACGTAGTCGTTGGAATGCCGTCTCAGGAAGGGTGTTACTAATGTTAAAATGGGTTATTATACTAACACGTGTGCATTTGTGTAATTTATAGATTGTCACCAGGAAACCCTAAAGGATAATCTAAGACAGCAATGTGAGTAATCTCCTTTTTGCAAATTGTTTTTACAAAACCTCACATGATTAATTATATATTAAACAATTATTGAGTATTTGTAAGGATACAATTATCGTCAGTATGTTTAGGTTTTGTATACAAAATTTGTTATTGCCTTGCGAGGAGTAACATTTCCACAAGTCGGGTTGACAGTACCGTGGGTGGTAATTGATATGACTTGGAAACAAATGTAATTGCGAGACCACCCTCAATATTGTACAATGGTTTTTATTAAAACTTGATTAAACTGGGATTCACTCACCAGTATTTCCCACTGACAAAATATTTTTAAACGCGTTTCAGGTAACAAAATGTGAAAGCCAAATAGAAGCCAGCTGGACAGCATTGAAGGCTTGGAAAAGTGGCAATAAAGTTACCTAAAAGAAATAGATGTTTTTATTAAATAAAATAGGGTTTATCCCTATTAAAATACGTATACTTAAAACTTGGGTTTTAACCCATGTGTTTAATATTATGAAAGCGTGGTATTTTACTTTGATAAAATATTTTCTAACTACGATCCTGATGTAAATTCTGCTGCCAGGATAAAAACAAGATACCACCGAAACTGGCCGCGGCCGCCCGTTCCCGGGTTTGTTTAGGGGACGGGGGATGCGACATCTACGCTCATAGATATATATTATTTTCAAGAGAAGGACAACCACGGGTCACGGAATCTGACCCCAATGCTCCATCCAAGAATGCTCTAACCATGTATGATAAATCCAAGAAACAACACCGACGAAGCCGATACACAGTTTTCGGGTGTCGTGCGCGTATCAAAGTGAGTTATGATCATGCTACCGAACAATACAAAATATATGATTTCATCGCCGCGCACAACCATTGCATGATTAGTAGCGATAACGCCAACATGTTAAAACAAAATAGGAAACTTGGATTTGAAGAGCAACAGTTCATCCACAAAGTTAGCCTTAACAAAATCGGCCCAACTACTGCACATAACATTCAAGTATCACTTAAATGCGGACCTCATAATGTTCGTGGCACAACAGAAGATTTCAAAAATTGCTCTAGAGATATACGTGCATTCATCGGTAAACGCAATGCAGACATTCTCTTACATACCATGAGATCTCGAGTTACCAATCTTAAAGATTTCTATTTTGATTGTGTCATAGTTGATAATGAGTTGCGATCGTTCTTTTTGGCTGATTTCGTATCATTGCGAAATTCTGAGGCTTTTGGTGATGTGTATGCATTTGACACTACGTATGACACCAACAAGTAAGAAACTGTACTTTTCAGCATGTTAAATTATTAATAATTTCTTAACATCATATGTTTTATTTACAGGCACAAAATGATTTTTATGCCATTCACCGGAGTTGATCATCACAAGAAATATGTTATCTTTGGCGCTGGCATGTTATACAATGAGACTATAGAGTCATATACATGGTTACTAAACACCTTTCTGGCTGCACGCAAGAAACAACCAATATTTATTCTCACTGACCAAGATGCATCAATGAAACAAGCTGTATCAACCGTTTTCACAAACTCTATCCATCGTTTGTGCATGTGGCACATAATGAGAAAACTTTCGTCCAAGGTAAACACTCTATTTTAATATTAACATGATTCCAATTAAACCATATAATTTGATTAAATAATTCAAATTATTATTATTCACGTATCCTCATTTACAGATTTCAAATGACATCCTTGATAATACCACTCTTCTTTCGTCAATACATAAGCTGGTGTGGAATTTATTCATCACACCACAAACATTCAAAGAAAGATGGCATGTATTAATGGACGAATATCATATAAACAACCATCCTTGGCTGTGTGAGATGTTTGCTATACGTCATGAATGGGTCCCATGTTATTTCAGAGAGATACCGATGTGTTGTTTGATAAAGACTACATCAAGATGCGAGAGCTCAAATGCGCATTTTAAAGTTAACTCATCAGAAACTAACATATTAGTTCAATTTCTAATGTGTTTCGATACCAGTATTGATGCTCAGCGGCACACACAACGAGATCTCGAATTTAAAAGCGACATGTCGAACCCTCGCTTATCCACCGGTCTTCGTATAGAGGCACACGCGTCCGAAATATACACATGGTCCATGTTTCTTGAAGTTCGAAAAGAAATATACATGGGCATGTTCCATTGCATGCCAATTGAACGTCCTGGATCGACCGACGTAAAAAATTACACTGTTCGTCATTGCAAATCAAACATGTCTTATGTCAATGAATTCGAGGTATGTTCTTACTATCCAACATGTTTTAATATTCAATATACACAACATAACATTTATATATTAATATTTTTTAAATATTACCGTTAGTGCATATTACCCTCACTACAGCCATTATACAACTAATATAACTGTTTATCTGATTATTTTGTTACGCACATGTGCATGTATCAACCAATGTATTTGTGCAAGTTACCCTCAATATACGATTAATGCATGTCACTCTCAATTTAACTATTATAACTGTTTGTCTAATTATTATTCTTTTTATGCACATGTGCATGTATCAAACATTGTATTTAATTCACTTGTTCTATTGTACACAATAACCTATTCACCTGTGCATATTACCCTTCATGTCTACACTATTTTTACAATATATGTTATGCACATGTGCAGGTGTCACTCAATGTACCTGAACAAACAGTAAGCTGTACAAGTCGCGGGTTCACTCGTATTGGATACCTATGCCGACATGTATTCTGTATATTCCATTACAACCAAATCGAACGAATACCATCCCACTACATCATTCCATGTTGGAAACGAGATGTGCTCCCGTCAGTTGTGCATAGCATATCTAACATGTACTCATCTGACAACAGCGAGTTTGCTATCATCAACAATGAAATAATGGATTTAGTCACCCAATGCGCAAACTGACTCAGACGCAATCCCGATCATTTACGTTCGTTGTCTTCTGAAATCAGACGCATCAAAAACCGCATTTTCGAATCGTTCCCGTGTGATACTCAGCCTCGTTCCGTCCAAAAAACTGTCCAAAAAACTGCAAACATCAGTGACATTATAAACATACCTGCAACTCTAAGCACAAGTGTCCATCCTCCTCAAGGTACGAGAAAAAAAGGTTGTGGGACCAAAAAACAACGGACCGGCCCCGGTGGTCAACAAATTAACGATAAACAAAAGAAAGCTGGTAAATGACAAAAAGCCTCCCGTTTATGCAATAAATGCAACAAGTACGTATTTGACTATGATTCACGCAACTGCGAGAAAATCAAGACTGCCAAACTTGCTGCACGAGCAGCTAAACGTGCCGCTGCTATTGCCGCTGGACTACCCGCACTATCTGATTCTGATTCTAATGATATTGATGTTGATCTTGATGACACCGATGACGATACAACCGATGATGCTGATAACACCGATGAGCATACTTCTTCTTCTGATTATGGTGCATCTAAAGACCATGCCCGCATGAAAAAACTGTCTGAACCTGAACAAACAACTCTTAGGCGTGAATTTGAGAAAACTCGTGAACCTGAGCACACTCTTAGGCGTTCAACCAGACGTCGTAAATCCTCCAACCCAACTCGTGATCTTTGATTTATCTATTATATATGGCAACCTATTATATAATGCAACTTACTATTATTGACATGAATTATTGTGGACTTTCATTAGTTTCTTATTATGTTTGTTATTTGAATATGCGTAAAATTTGGTTACTATGTTTTTAACTGACTATTTATGCGTCTTTCATATATTCATTATTACAATATTATTGTGTTTAATATTTAATGAAATAATAATAATAATAATAAACAAAAAATACATGTGTGCATATATGCTTTACATTTTGTTATGTTATACACATTCACGAACATATCCAGATGTAATATATTACATATCATATCACTGGATGTAATGCATTACATATTATATCACGTGTACATTCTATCACTTTATACAACAAATGTACGTTTTGTCGCATTATGCACATGTGCATACCCAACAAATACATTACATATACCATATATATATATATATATATATAAAGGTACGATTTAACAATTAATATCATTCCTTAACAACCATATTCAACATTTAATCATCACCATGCACGTGTGCATATCAAATCAACCATAACATAATCCAATTATCAACTAATTAATTATCAACTAAGTATCAACTGATGTAAACCAAAAATAAAACGTGAAATAATAAAACATAAAACGTCTAACCATGCACATGCACATATCAAATCAACCGTAACACAATCCAATTATCAACTAAGTAATTATCAACTAAGTACCAACTGATATCAACCCGCATCACAACAACTATCCACGTCTAACCAAACAAAAACATAAAATGTCTAACCAAACAAAAACATAAAATGTGAAATAAGTTGTAACCTACACACACAACCTATATTTTCTGATCTGTTTTCCACTTGCTAAGCATCCTCCAACATTCATCTTGTTTCAACGCCTCTTCATTTAACATCTTCCGCACCCTTTCATCTTTCATTCCATGTATCGTCTCCTTTGCGAGCTCCATAACGGTTCCTTTATATACGTTTGCATCTAATAACAGCAGCTTTATCGCTATTCTCATCCTCAAATTTTTCAGCTGCATCTTCTGAATATCTTTATTGGTACTAAAACCGCATTCAAAGCTAACATCACTACCTTTATTCATTTCCATGTGTCGCATCGTGAACACACCGCAGTCATTAAAATTGCCAGTCCTTTCCCATCCCAGCCTCTTTCTCGTCATATTTGCGTACACCATGCGTGATGCCGTTGGATGTCCGACATATTTCAAATACCCAACAATGTAATGTTTATGTAATGCATATATACATTGTCATAAATCAATATAATTATTCACAAACATAACACTAAACATAAAATACATAAGTACCACTTTAGAAGGCGACCCTAAACTTCTAAAACTCGTTCCTTTTCATGTTCCTTTTCCTGGTGTCATCTTGTAAAACGCGAAGCTAGCATGTATTATCGACCACTTCAACCGTTTCGTTATCTAAATCAAAACAAATCATGTAGAAACGTTATTTTTCAATCATGGGTACGATTATAATGTTGAAATCTCTCAGCTTCAACAGTTCGTTGTCACACTCAACCACCTCTTTCAGATGCGATGTTATTGTTGCAAACGCCCGTTTTTCTGTTTGTCTCGCTTTAGCATATACTCTGGCTGCACATATTACATCAATACATGTCATGCACAAATAATATTTAATTTATTCACAATTGGTTTTTAATCATAAATTATGACACACTTACGATTGTTGTGGTATAGCACCATAACCTCCTTTTCCCCGACGGGCTTTCTTTCTTCTCCGTATAGTTCAACAGTGCCGCCCAACAATCTATTACATATTGTGAAATCCACTTTTCTTCTTCGAGTGTGTTTATTAAAAATGCTCTGGTTGACATTCCATGTTGAGTTTCAAATATATAGTTGCTGCATACATCACATACATTTCATTAATTTTCTTTTTTTATGCACATGTGCATCAAGCACATTACATGCATTATAAGCAATATTTATGATAATATAATTCATGTGACATATGGTGTCCATATGTCATAATGCATAACTGTATATGCACATGTGCATCAACTAACAATAATAACAGGAATCATAATAAAAATAACAACATTAATTGTGTTAGTCATAATAGTCATAATGCATATGTAAACTTACTTGAACGTCAACTTTATCTCCTTCATCTCCTGTTCGATGTCTATCTCCTCATCATCATTCTTTTTATTACGTTCTCCCCTATAACATAAGTTTGTAGTTCAATTTGTCATAATGTCAATACAAAACATGTAATAAAACTATAACATTCGTAATTATACTTACCCTCGTTTATCGTCCATAACAGTCAACATATACTGCCATATCATTTTTTCATCAGCATTCAACGGTTCATTCATTTCAATAACATTCCCATGCACACTTGATTCAACTTCTGGATCTGGTGAGCTCTGTGAACTTTGTGATAACAACATGAAACTTGGTATCGAGTAATCGACTTCTTTTTCATCATGCGATTTTCCCTTCACTTGTCCCTTAACGACATCTTTATCCGCATCTGCCAACGTATCTGCCAACTTACCCGCACCTTCCATCGATCCTTCCACACGACCCGTCATGGTATCTACTTTGTCCTTTTCGTTACCATCATCCGTACCCGTACTAATTATCAAATTTGCCATTTTGTGTTCGCCTCTAAAAACCTTATCATACTGTCTAACAAACCCTATGACATTCTCATTTTTTGGATATTTTGAACAAGCTTCATCCAACTTTTTAACTTGCAATGCTTTCGTCCTCAATGTTTCATCCATTAATTGTTGGATTAAACCCATATGTTCCTGATTATGAACACATATAAATGTAATAAAACTAATATGTATAATTGAAATATCATTTGTTATATTCATTACATGTTATGCATTATTTATATTCATTATGCACACGTGCATTATATAAAACTAGTATAATTATTAATTTTAATGCTAACACCAAACCATTGTGCACATGTGCATAAATTCTTTTTTGTGTGTGCATCAACTTTATTTTAACTATTCTTTATTACATAACATTTGCATCCACCTTCTTTTATACTACTAATGCACATGTGTGTTTTTTCATTAATAACATTATTTGTTATAACCAATTATGCACATGTGCATTTTTCATACATAACATTAATATGATCATCACAAATATGCACATGTGCATTCTCAAATTAACATAATTAGTGTACATACCTCAAATGACACCGGTTGAATTTTTTCAATATCATCCGACTTGACAGAACCCTTACCATCTACGCCCCTATCTGCGTCTCTGACACAGACATCGACACCAACCCCTTTAACATCTGTCACATATGCCACTGATCCATCCCCTTTGGGCACTGATCCATCCCCTTTGAATGAAACATTGTCTGAAACTCTATCCTCCATATATCCTTCTCGTAACGATCCTTTCCCAAACCCCCCATTCTTTATCTCGTATTTTTCCCTAATACTCAACATGTCTTTTATCCAAAACGATAGCGGACTTGTTGTGCGAACTGAATTTATATATCCATATATGGGTAGGTCTACGTATATCATTTGCGCATGTGCATTATCACCATACATTACAAAATTATATAACAAAATAATAATAATAATAATAATAATAATAATAATAATAATAATAATAATAATACGTTATACAATTTACAAACATAACAATTAACTTACCACCAGAATCGTGAGCGCGCCATTGAAATATCGTGAGCGCGCCATTGAAATATATCGACATGCTGTCTCGTTGCCAACCGTCCTTGCTGTTCTTGATCGTGTCGCAAATAAATTTGCACCAATTCACGTTTTCCACGGCGATGTCTTCATCTAAACACTCGAGAAAATCAGTTTTACACGTTCCATCTTTGTTTATCTCTACCATTGTGTTCATAAACAATGCTAAAAAGTCATATTTGAAAAATATCCCGTCGTCATCTGGATTACATACTATTCTTTCAACTATCCTACTTGGTGTCATTGGACACACTTTGTACAAATGGGTCCACATGGCATATGTCACACACCTTTCATCTACATCCTCTTCTTCTTCGTTTACATCCTTTACATTGCCTTTTAAATCCTCCTTACTTTTTACCTCTTCCTTTCTACGTGTTTCCCCTTTCTTTTTTCCCTTTCTTTGTCTCTTTATCAATATTCACTTTTTCTTCCTCGTCGTGCTCATTCGTTTCCTCATTCTTTTCATTTTTCTTTGTTTTATCCTTACTTCTCCCTTTTTTATTATCTTTTCTTTGATAGTTCAGTACAACCCCACCGTTTCTTAATCCTAACAACCCGCTGACTACATTTTCGTTGACCTCTATATTACCTACACTCAACTTAATCACCATATCTCTTTCGTTAAACCTATCTACTACAAAATGTGCCAGTCTTCCTGGTATGTTGTCTGTTTTGATCTTTAATATACTCCCGAACCCCATGTTTTGTACTGTTTGCTTCTGTTTGTTTGACATTGTGTTTACCCCCCTCAAAAGTTGATGCGGTGATAAACGTGTACGTATGGAACGCCATTTAACTGCCCGAACTGATCTTTGAATCACTGACTTTTTTCCGTTCTTGCTCCTCTCTTATTCATTGTTCTAACTACTCCGTTCTTCATTTCTGTTTAATAATGCATTAAAGTTTTTTTTGTTTAGTTTTTGTTTAATAATGAATTACATTTTCTGTTTAATAATGCATTACGATGCACATGTGCAAACAAATAAAAACAAAAAATATAAAAAAAAACGTTTGTACATCAATAAAGCACAAATGCATTTTAAAGAAGCACATATGCATTTTAAATTACATCAATAAATCACAGATGTATTTTAAATAATCACATATGCATTTTAAAGTACGATTAATTATTTTAATAACACATACCATCAACATCTTCCATATCCACCTCGTCTGTGCTTCCGTCCCACTGACGTGCTTTTTGATTTTACGGACCTTGTATTCCTAGTACGAATTCCTTCATTCCTAGTGTTAACTCCTTTGACACCTTTATATCCTTGAACATCTTTAGTTGTTTCGTTATGTTTTCGTTTACATTTCCTTATACTGACTTCCTCAAATTTCGGTCTGTTCTACCTTTTCAATATGCCTACAGTTCAAATTGTAATGGTTAAACAACAAAAAAATATTTTTAAGAACATTCAAAACAAAACAAACAATAATACTATATAATTAACAAACTATAACCTTTTGGCTTATCGTTCTTGTATTCATCCTCAGCCGCGTCAGGCATCCTTGTTGATCCTCCATCTCTTGACCTCAGTACAAATGTTACTTTCTTTTGCCTTTTTCCATTGATGATCTACAAGTATCGTGTGCATCAACATTAATTTATGATAACATGCATCAACATAACAACGTATGCACACATGTGTCATTATAATTGTTAGCATACAAAATTTGCACATGTGCATATTAACATATGCACATATACAAAATATGTACACATGTGTCATTATAATCGTTAACATATAAATTATGCATATGTGCATATTAACATATGTACATGTGCATATTAACATATACACAGTCAACATATAAAATATGCACATATGCATTTTAACATATGTACATGTGCATATTAACATGTGCATAATAACATGTATACACATGCATATTAACATATGCACATGTGCATATATATATATACATATGTATGTGATACTCCTATTCAAATTCATGTGCATCAACATTATTCACATACTTTTTTAACTTGGTATGACAAATTATGCACGTGTGCATATCTATATTTAACACTACATAGCTGTATTTCACAAAATGTTACTTTATGATAATGTTCTATTATTACTTATGATAGTGTCCTTTTTAATTACATAATGCCGAAATAAAAATAAGTATGCACATGTGCATGTGTATGTGAATCGCCTTGATATACTGTTATGTGTTATGTGTTGTGTACACTAACGACGAGCAATGCACAATTGCATAGATGTGTATTACACAAACTTACCTCAATATCATGTTTCGTATAATCCTTATATGTCAAAAAATTTATGCTCGTTTGTATGATTATATAAATCAAACAAACTACATATGTGCTCATAATTATGCACATGTGCATTAACTTACAAACAAATTTAAATTATAAATATATCCTAACAAATATCAATTCGAACTTCGTGTTGCCGAGCATATCAAACTCATTCGTATATCACGCGATTATACCTTATTAATATATTCCAACATGAGATGCACATTCGCATAACTGTATGTCATACCAAAAAAACACCGATATAAAACTACATACTAATTAAATATCATTGATATATAAGTGAGCCTCCTATTCAAATTCATATGCATCATCATTATATACTTTGTTAATCTATTATTTCAAACTACGCACACTTGCATATCAACCTATTATAACAATATATGCACATGTGCATAACTATACATATCACAAATTTAGTTTCTTATCAATGCACATGTGCATAACTACATAACACACAATTATACCTTATTAACCTGTTCTGTGAAAGCTTGTTCTGTCATAAAAATTATGCACATGTGCATATCTATACATATCACAACATCACCTTATTATCATGTTCCGTGTAATCATAATCTGTCACAATATCCACATGTGCATTAACATGACATAACTTATCAACAATTATATTTTAGTAAAAAAAAACTTTAACACATACCAAATCAGATTTCGTGTTGCCAATCATAACTAGCATTATTCACATAACATTATTCATTAATAAAAAGTACATGAACAAACACATAACTAGCACATTACATATAGTTATATTACAAGATCCGCCACTGTTCATTCAAAAAATCATACACATATAACACATTTTTTCAATAATGTAGATATTAAACGACTATTTAAGTATCATGATCACATAATACCATTTATGAATTGACGATTAAGAATTGTATTATTGTATATGACTACAAAACAAAGTGTATGAACTTACAAATTCATAGAACGGTGCAATGGCGAATTGAGAGTCTGTCGTTTAGTTAGACGACATATGTTCTTTGGATTATCCCTCTTTGTGCAATAAACCTCAATGATTGTTGGTGCATCCGTCTGTCGCCTACGTCTTGTATCGAGTCTAGATTAGAGATAGCCAGTATAGGGCTCGGAATCCTAGAAAATTGTATTTAGAAGTGATTCCGCTTGAAATGACATCTTGTCATTTCAAGCGAAACCTCACAATCTTGCTGATTCCGCTTGTAATGTAAGTAGCTGATTCCGCTCCAAATGTATTGTAATGATTCCGCTTGCTTGAAATCGTTCAAGCAGAATAGCAGGGCCTATATATAGGTGTTTCTTGGAGCGAAATCAGTAGTAGTTGTACGTGTTGTCTTCCGGTAAGCCACGAAATGCTGTCGAAGTGTTGTCATGCATTGTAAAAGCTTTTCTGATCAATAAAACAACAAGTTTGTAGGATCGATTTCGGCCCTGAATGAGTCGATTAGAAGAGATCTTTGACAAAACAAGAGGTGGAAACTAATGTTTTGGTGCAATCTCAGTTGTATTCACTTTTAACTGTTGTTTTATTAATCACTGAATCGATTACAAGCTCTGACAACACTTCGGCAGCACTTCGTGGCAACCGGAATGACTATGACACAACTGACTTACTATGATTTCGCTCCTAAAAATCCTATATAGTGGTCCTGATTTCGCTCCAACAAGCAATGAACATTAGGAGCGAAATCACCTAATACAATTTTGGGCAAAATCAGTTCTATGGGTTTCGGGCGGAATCAGAAAGATGAGGTTTCGCTCCAAATGACAAGATGTCATTTGGAGTGGAATCACTTCCAAATACATTATATAGGATTCCGGGCCCTGTTCTAGCCTATTCTACGCAAGACTCGATACAAGACGCAGGCGACAGACGGATGCACCAACAAACTCCCCCTCGGATGTTGACGGAGTCTTCAGTGTCGAGTCTTCGGTTGTCTACCTTCAGTCTTTATCAGTCTTTATCAGCAACAAACTCCTCTTCCTCGAATGTTGAATATTTAAACATGATCAGAATCAGCAATATCAGAATCAGCATCGGCTCTAGCTGCTTCCTCAACTTTTTCCTTCAGACTCCCCCTCTCAATTTGCTTGGATCGTAGTCTGGAATTCACACATTCATGATTCATTTCAAGATCGTGATTTGGCTCTCTTCCAGCTCAGGTTACCTGCATACTCTCTACCCAACACATAAGTTTCAAAATGATTAAATCTTTTAAAATTTAGAAACTATTCTAGAAAATATACAACATGGTTTGTTCTTTGAAAACCACTTGTAAACATACCAATTTCATACATTTTCTCCCAAACCTGTTCTTCATGTTTAGCACTTGGAATTTCAAAAATCAGCTTTTCAGCACCAGTTGTCGAAAATCTTTTTGGATTTTTCAAAATTTATGCTAAAATACACTAAAATCTTTTTGGAGTTTTGAATAAAAGAAAATGTAGTAAAGAAACTATTTACAGACAATATTTTTGTGCGTTCGTGCAAGAGGATCATATTAGTTTTTCGAAACATATCACTAACACCGTTAAGCTAGATTTCATTTTAAGTTTTAAACAATTCACCTAGATTGTCAGTATGTTTGTCCATTTAAATTTTCACACAAAGTTCAACTATTTCGAGATACGCAATTAGTGTCTTAATTACTTACACTTATTCGTGTGTCCCACAACTTGAATATACTCCTGTATCCAGATCCCAATATTCAGTCTTACAGGTGAGTATACCACAGATGATATCTGTAAAGGGGTTAAATTGCGAGGGCCGTGAGAGCTCAGGTCGATACTTCCGTATACGCAGAGAGATGACAGCTTCGACTTTTGGTGTGTCCCCTTTAGAGGATCTTTTGTTACAACAGCAATGATTATCAATTTTATTGTTTAATCATAATTGCTGAGGGCGGTGCTATGTTTCAAGCATTTGCGGAAAGTATTATCCAGGGACTAGGTCAGTATTTCCATACAGCAGAAGTCCCGGGATAATACCCCAGATATCACTGAGCATAAAGACCTAGTATCTCAGAATAAGGAACCTTTCAAACAAGATTTCAGGGGTTACCTATATATCCAAGAAGTTGTTCCCCACGAATTAAGCAAGTTTAATTTTTAGGTGTATATCTCGTAACAATTTACTAAATGTGTAAAAACCTACTGACACATGCACAGCGAGATTGTTTATCACATTTTAACTTTACAATTCTTTAGCATGTTGTGATAGTCCACTGATGTACTATCATTTCCTCTTTTATGCAACAAAAACTCATTTTTCATTTTATCATGTTTTTTGGCTTTTTCAGATTTTCTAATGTTTTTGGATTTTCTGAAAATTTCTTACTCCCCCTAAAATTCAAAAACATTTAAAGAAAATTGAAAACAAACTATACAGAACATGACAACTGATATGAATCGCCTCAATTCTCCATCCGCTTGGCATAAACAATCAGAACTCCCCCTCACAACAAACTATTTTCCCATTAAGATTTCAAAACACTTAAGTTTGTTTTAATCAGAATGGTTTTTCCGGAAAATAAGTTCGTTTAACAACCATTTGTAGGTTTTGGGGTCATTTCATCACATTGTTTACCAATCTTTTATATGATAGTTAAATCAAGTTCAACTTAATGACCTTGATTAACCACTTGTAAAATCGATGATTGGATCATTTGAAGGATTAATAACCAAACATTTCAAACTTGTTTTTCAACCAATTACCCTCTTGTCGGTTGAATTCTCAAGGTGCCGATTCCTACTCCACACTTACCATCCTGGGAGTTCCGGCAATTCACACTTCTCAAAACAAATTTTACAAACATTTTCAAGAATGATGCCGATTCATGCTCTACGATTACCAACTTGGGAGTTCCGGCAAGTCAGGTTTCTATTCTTTGAAGAATATATCCACCCAAGCCTGACCAGCCTTGGGTGTAACAACATCTTCTTCATCATTGCTTTTAACAGTCTTGTGAACATTCATTTTGGAAATATAAAATTCTTTGACTCCTTTGGCCTTACCATTGACTTTTTTTCCAAAAATGTTTTTCACATTACTGTTGAAAGCTTTTTCAACATCAAACTTATTCTTTTCAGAATAAAATTGATTTGAAATTTCAACTTTTCCAACTTTCTTCATAAAATTTTCAGCACGCAAAGGTGGAAAATTTTCAACATTCACAGTTGGAACTGATCTTTCAACCTTTCTTTCAACACGTGGCTCCTCTGATTTTGTGGAATCAGATTCATCACCAGAACTGTTACCTGAACCTTTAACAACCCATTTTTGATTTTTTAAATTTTCTTTTCTTTTTAAAACATTCTTTGAACATTCTCCCACTTCAAAAGTTGAATTTTCAAAGCCTGTAAATTTTCGGGTTGTAAGTTCAGTTTTCTCAATCATTTTCTCTTTCAGTTTACCAGAGACTTCCTGTTTTAGTTTGAATGTTTTTGGACAATTCCGAGCAACATGACCAGCAGTTTTACACTGAAAACAGGTTCTTGTTTCAATCTTCTTCTGAACAACATTCTTTTTCAACTCTTCTTGCTTCTTTGCAAGGAATTCTTGATTCGTCTGCTTTCTGAATGCTTACTCTTTCTCAGCCTCTGTCGTTTTCCCTGAAACAAACACAGTTTTTGGTTTATAAACTTTTTCATTTTTATAATTTTTCGGTTGATTAAATCCAAGACCTTTCTTTTTGAAATTACGATTATAGTTTGGTTTCTTTTGGAAACTATAACCACAATTGTAACCCATTTTCTTGTTAATTCTTTGTTGGTCTCATGAACTATATTGTTTAGGTTTTCCAGAAAGATTTAAATCTTTTATTTCAGAAATATTAATTTCTGTGATTTTGAAAACCTTGTTAATCATTTCAATTCTAACACTTCTTATTGGAAAAATCTCATCAGAATATAATTTGTCAGAACCTTTCAAAGTATATGCTACTTTGAATGGTTCATCATTCAAATTAGATTTTGATAGTAAAAACTCTTTATCATAAACCAGTTTGTCCTTTTTGATTGTCGGCTTTGATGCATCGGACTCAGACTTTGACTCGGGTTTGGACTTCATGTTTGACTCCTCACAGTCATCTTTCTCTAACACCTGATCGACCACACTTTTTATCAACTTTGACTCATGATCAGTGTCGGATGACGTGTACGTGACATCAATATTTTCTGGCAAGTTATCTGATGGCCCAGACTCCCATTGTAAGTTAATTGCCTTTTTGACTCTTTCTGAATTTGGATTTCGAGGCGAATATCCATTTTTGACCGGGGGCAGACATCTATTGTAGACTACACTTGGTTTCTTACCAGAAATTTTCTCTTCATCTTCATCTTTCGTCACGGATTTCTTTTCTTCTGAAGTCTTTACTTCTTCAAAAGTCTTCAAACTCTCCACAATCGGATAAATCCTGTCAACAACAAAAGTAGAACATGAGTAACTTTCCAATAAACTTTTAACTCTCTCAGTTTCTATTTTTTGTGTTGCCAATTTCAATTTCAGCTCAGCAAATTTCTTTATGTGAAAGTTGACATCATCAAGCTGTCTTATGTAAGCTCCTTTGAGTGTATTCATTGCAACAGCTTGTTCGCAGTTTGACTCAGTGTACTTGTTGATCTCTCTGTTCATTGTATCATATGATTCTTTCAATCTGTTAATATTGTGCAACAGTTCATTGTTTTGCTTGATCAAAGAATCACAGTTCAGACACTTTTCAGAAATTTTGATTGCTTCAGTATCAACTTTGATTTCAAACTTTGGAACGTCTTTAACTGTTTTGTTTGATTGGAAGAACTCATTTCTTCTCTTTCTCTCGGCTTCAGCTTCAGCTTTTAGCTTTTCTTCTTCTTCCTCTTCTTCAATCTGTCTCTGCTTTTCTTCTGCAGCTTCCCTAACTTTTCTTCATTTTTCAGCCCATTTCAGATCGTAAGCATTAGCAATGAAAGCTTTAACATTTGACGTGTCTTTGGACATTTCTTTGGCCATGAACTCTTGATCTGGGCAAAAATTATCCCAGCTAAATCCTTCAGCCAACTTTTCATCATCTTGATCTGCCAAACACACTTTGCTATTTGTTGGAATGTAATTATCCCAACTGAAACCTCCATCCTTGCCCTGATTTACAAGACATGCTCTTTTTGAATCTTCAATCACCCTTCCATGTGCAGTTTGTGCTTGATGTTGTGCCTGTTGTTGTTGATACGGTTGTGGTGTGACTTGATGATAAATCGCCTTTTTGTGGTAGTCGTTGTTTCCGAAAAGATTTTGAGCTCCACTCGCTTCACGATTTGTGCACTCCCTCTTGAAATGCCCCTTTTCCCTGCAACGAAAACAAGTAACTTTATACTTATCAAAACCTAAAGTTGACACATGAGCCTCGCGAAAATCATCTCTGCCTGTAATTTGTTTGAACTTTTCAGCCCGTCTCAACACACTAGCCATGCACCATTTAATATCCATTAATTCCATCTCCTCGGCATCAATTTGATCGTAATCCTCTTTAGTGAGCATTGGATTACCGATCCTCCCTGCAACTAAGCCTCCGTAGGATTCAAGCACGGTCACTAACAAAGACATGTGGCTTTTAGCAACTTCCTCAGTATAGTTCTGATCATTTTCCAGCTTTAAGGCAATATTGCATTGAAGAACTTTGCCACTCTTTGTTGTAGTGAACTGTGGATCATATGTCGGAAATGAAGAGAATCCTGTTGTGCTGCTTGATCCCTGAGATGGTTTTTCAGAAGAATCTTTTGCATTGTAAGCTGTTTCAACTTTTGGAGAAAAATTTGTCTTTTCACTAACACCACTTTTGAAATACAGACTGATGTCTTGTTCTCCATCGTAGTTCTTCATCCTGGCAATCTTTCTCTGCTCCATCTCTTGAGCTTCCAGGTGTTTGATGAACTCTCCCAGTGTTAGCTTTTTATATTCTTTTCTGTTGTTTCTCAGCATCATCTAAAAAGTTCCCCAGATTTCATGTGGTAGCGCATCTGCAAGTTTTTCAATCAATTCATCAGTACCCTTTTTAATACCAAGTTTTGACATATTTCTTACCAAGTTACAATATCTTTCGATAATTTGCGTGGTGTTTTCAGATTTCAAACCACGGAATAAATCAAATTCTTTCTTCATGAGCGACATTTTGTTTTTAAGCATATCATCGCTTCCTACAAATTTTGCTTCCAATTCGGTCCAGATCGAATAAGCAGTTCCATCATGTTGAAGCAAGATCAAAATGTCCTCTTTGATTGCTTGCTGAAGCAGACTCACCATCAATTTTTCATCTCTATACTTCTTTTTTTCTTCAGTACTCATTTCTCTAATTGTTTGCTGAATACCATTCGTTGTGGGTCTAACATATGGTTCTTCGGTGTGTTCCCACGCATCCAAGTGATAAGCTTCAACCCAATTTCCAAACCGTTCAGACCAAGCATTGTAATCATCAATATCCATGAGCTTAGGCGGTTTCTGAGAATTGGACTAGCAAAGGCATTGTAAAATTCGTTGTCCATTGATTAATTGTCTAAAAGTTCACAAATTCCAAGTTTTAGGCAAAATCAGAATCTTGGAGCGAAATTAACCAAGTGCTGTTCGAGCGAAATCCCAAAGTTCCACTGGAGCGGAATTAGATGTAATGTTCAACTGGAGCAAAATTACAATTTTGACTTCTTGAGCGAAATCACACTGTAGTTTGGAGCGAAATTACAAAGTTTGATTTTCGAGCGAAATTAGATCTGTTGCTTTGGAGCGGAACCTCGGTTTGGAGCGAAATCACACCGCAATTTCGAGCGGAATCAAAATGAACCCTTGGAGCGGAATCAAGCTTTTGGAGCGAAATCAGGTGCTGATTTCGAGCGAAATCACGCTGACGTCACATATCCGAGATACATTTCGAGCGAAATTAAGTAAAACTCAGATTTTATACCGATTTTAGCTTTGAAAATTTCAAGGGTTTATCAAAACATGATTACGCGTGATGTATGTGAAATTGAGCTGGTTTTACTGTGAAAAATTTTTAAATTTTAAGAAGAAGGTGTAGAAAATCAGAAAACACATCTGAAATGGCAAGAACTCTTCCTCCTGAGCTCTGATACCACTTGTAGGATCGATTTCGGCCCTGAATGAGTCGATCAGAAGAGATCTTTGACAAAACAAGAGGCGGAAACTAATGTTTTGGTGCAATCTCAGTTGTATTCACTTTTAACTGTTGTTTTATTAATCACTGAATCGATTACAAGCTCTGACAACACTTCGGCAGCACTTCGTGGCAACCGGAATGACTATGACACAACTGACTTACTATGATTTCGCTCCTAAGAACCCTATATATAGTGGTCCTGATTTCGCTCCAACATGCAATGAACATTAGGAGCGAAATCACCTAATACAATTTCGGGCGAAATCAGTTCTATGGGTTTCGGGCGGAATCAGAAAGATGAGGTTTCGCTCCAAATGACAAGATGTCATTTGGAGCGGAATCACTTCCAAATACGTGATCTAGGATTTCGTGCCCTGTTCTAGCCTATTCTACGCAAGACTCGATACAAGACGCAGGCGACAGACGGATGCACCAACAAAGTTAAAGTGAATATGGCTGAGATAACGTCAATACACTTGTTTCCGCCGCTTGTATTGATGAAAAACTCTTCTGATTGACTCGTCCGGGTCCGAAAACGATCCTACAAGTGGTATCAGAGCTCAGGAGGAAGAGTTCTTGCCATTTCAGCTGTGTTTTCTGTTTTTCTACACCTTCTTCTTCAAATTCGAATTTTTTTTACGGTAAAATTGGCTCAAATTTTCACAAGTTGCTCGCAATCATGTTTAGATAAATACTTATGAGTTTCACAATTAAAATCGACCTAAAATTTGATATATTTGAGGTTCCGCTTGAAATGCTTCTCGGAAAAGTGACGTCATACTGATTTCGCTTGAAATCAGTTTTTGATTCCGCTTGAATTGGATCTGGGTTTCGCTCGAAATAGAGGTTTCGCTTGAGAATCGACCTGATTCCGCTCAAAGGTTGATTCCGCTTGAAAAGTTGGGTTAATTCCGCTCAAAAAAGGGTTCCGCTTGAAACTGTGACAGATTTCCCTTAAAATATTTTTGGTGATTCCGCTTTAGGGATTATTTGTTGATTCCGCCTGAACTAGTGTGTTGGTTGATTCCGCTTTAAAACAGATTCTTTGTTATTTCGCTTGAATTTGGGAATTTGAGAACTTTTGAAAATTAAAACATGGACAACGAGTTTTACAATGCCTTTGCTAGTCCTATTACAATCACTCAGAATGCATTGCTTGAGAATGAAACGGGGACTTCACAGAAACCACCAAAGCTCTTGGGTATTGATGACTACAACAGTTGGTCCGAACGTTTTGGAAATTGGGTTGAAGCTTATCATTTGGATGCTTGGGAACACACTGAAGTTCCATATGAAAGGCCCACAAGGAATGGTATTCAGTTAACAATCAGAGATATGAGTGCTGATGAAAAAAAGAAGTATAGAGATGAGAAATTGATGGTGAGTCTACTTCAGCAAGCAATTAAAGAGGACATTTTGATATTGCTTCAACATGATGGAAGTGCATGTTCAATCTGGACTGAATTGGAAGCAAAGTCTATAGGAAGTGATGATATGCTCAAAAACAAAATGTCTCTCATGAAGAAAGAATTTGATCTATTTCGTGGGTTGAAATCTGAAAATACCAAACAAATTATTGAGAGATACTGTAACTAGGTGAGAAATATGACAAAATTAGGGATAAAAAAGGATACTGATGAGCTAATTGAGAAACTTGCTGATGCGTTACCACATAATACTTGGGGAACATTTCTGATGATGTTGAGAAACAGTCGAAAGGAATATAAAAAGTTAACATTGGGAGAATTCATAAAACATCTGGAAGCTCAAGAAATGGAGCAGAGAAAGATTGCCAGAATGAAGAACTATGATGGAGAGTAGGATATTAGCTTGTACTTTAAAAGTGGTGTTAGTGAAAAGACACATCTCTCTCCAAAGGTTGAAACTGCTATTAATGCAAAAGGTTCTTCAGAAAATACATCTCAGGGATCAAACAGCACAACAGGATTCTCTTCATTTCCATCATATGTTCCACAGTTTAGTACGATAAAGAGTGGCAAAGTTCTTCAATGCAACATTGCTTTAAAGCTTGAAAATGATCAGAACTATACTGAGGAAGTTGCTAAAAGCCATATGTCTTTGTTGGTGACCGTGCTTGAATCCTATGGAGGATTAGTTGCAGGGAGGATCGGAAATACAATGCTCATGAAAGAGGATTACGATCAAATTGATGCCGAGGAGATGGAATTGATGGATATTAAATGGTGCATGGCTAGTGTGTTGAGACGTGCTGAGAAATTCATACAAATCACAGGCAGAGATGATTTTTGCGAGGCACATGTTTCAACTTTAGGCTTTGATAAATCTAAAGTTACTTGTTTTCGTTGCAGGGAAAAGGGGCATTTCAAGAGGGAGTGCACAAATCGTGAAGCGAGTGGAGCTCAAAACCCTTTCGGAAACAACGACTATCACAAGAAGGCGATTTATCATCAAATTACACCACCGTCATATCAACAACAACAGGCATCGCATCAGGCACAAACAGCACATGGCAGACATGTGATTGAAGATTCAAAGAGAGCATGTCTAGTTAATCAGGGCAAGGATGGTGGTTTTAGTTGGGATAAATACATTTCAATGGATAGTAAAGTGTGTTTGGCAGATCAAGACGATGAAAGGATGGTTGAAGGTTTCAGTTGGGACAATTTTTGCCCAGACCAAGAATTCATGACTAAAGAGAAGTCCAAAGAGATGTCAAATGTTAAAGCTTTTATTGCTAATGCTTATGATGAGTATTGGGCTGCAATATACAGAAAAATCAGGGAAGCTGAAGAAGAAAAATGGAGAAAGATTGAAGAAGAGGAAGAAGAAAGGTTAAAAGCTGAAGCCGAGAAAAAGAAAAGAGCTGAGTTTTTCCAAACAAGAAGAACAGTCAAAGATGTTCCAGAATTCTAAATCAAAGTTGATGCTGAAGCTATAAAAGTTCCAAAGAAGTGTATGAATTGTGATTCTTTAATCAAACAAAACATTGAGTTGCTACACAACATAAAGAGATTGAAAGAATCGTATGATACAATGAACAGAGAAATTAATAAGTACACTGAGTCAAACAGTGAACAAGCTGTAGCAATGAATACACTCAAAGGAGCTTACATGAGACAGCTTGATGACGTCAACTATTACACAGAGAAGTGTGCTGAGCTGGAACTGAAGCTGGCAACACAAAGAATAGAAACTGAAAGAGTTAAAAATTTATTAAAAAGCTACTCATGTTCTACTTTTGTTGTTAACAGGATTTATCCGATTGTGGAGAAATTGAAGACGTTTGAAAAAGAAAAGACCTTAGAAGAAAAGAAGTCCGTGACAAAAGATGAGGATGAAGTGGATATTTCTGGTAAGAAACCAAGTGTTGTCTACAATAGATGTCCGCCCCCGGTCGAAAATGGATATTCACCACGAAATCCAAATTCCGAAAGAGTCCAAAAGGCAATTAACTTACAGTGGGAGTCTGTGTCGTCAGATAACTTACCAGAAAATATTGATGTCACGTTCACACCGTCCGATACCGATCATGAGTCCAAGTTGATAAAAAGTTTGGTCGATCAGGTGTTAGACAAAGATGACATAGAGGAGTCAAAACCGAAGTCAAAATCCAAGTCAAAGTCTGAGTCCGACATGTCAAAGTCGACAATAAAAAAGGACAAACGGGTTTATGATAAAGAATTTTTACTATCAAAATCTAATTTGAATGACGAACCGGTCAAAGTAGCATATACTTTGAAAGATTCTGACAAATTATATTCTGATGAGATTTTTCCAATAAGAAGTGTTAAAATCGAAATGATTAAAAAGGTTTTCAAAATCACAGAAATTGATATTTCTGAAATAAAAGATTTAAATCTTTCTGGAAAACCTAAACAATACACTTCAAGAGATCAACAAAGAATTAACAAGAAAATGGGTTACAATTGTGGTTATAGTTTCCAAAAGAAACCAAATCATAATAGTAATGTCAAAAAGAAAGGTGTTGGATTTAATCAAACGAAAAATTATAAAAATGAGAAAATTTATAAACCAAAAACTGTTTTTGTTTCAGGAACAAGTGCTGAAAAAGAACAAAAGAGTTCATTCTGGAAAGAGACAAACAAAGAATTCCTTGCGAAGAAGCAAGAAGAAATGAAGAAAAGTTTTGCTCAGAAGAAGACAGAGATGACAACCTGTTTTCAATGCAAAACAGTTGGTCATATTACTAGAAATTGTCCAAAGGCAATACAGACAAAACAGGGAGTCTCTGGTAAACTTGAAAGAAAAAGTTATTGAGAAAACTGAACTTACAACCAGAAAATTTACAGGCTTTGAAAATTCAACCTTTGAGACTGGTGAATGTTTAAAGAATGTAGTAAAAAGAAAAGAGAATCTGAAAAATCAAAAATGGGTTGTTAAGGGTTCAGGAAACAGTTATGGTGATGATTCTGATTTCACAAAATCAGAGGAGCCACGTGTTGTAGAAAAGGTTGAGAAATAAGTTCTGACAGTGGATGATGTGAATTTTCCACCATTGAATGCTAAAAATTTGAAATCTAAAATCGGAAAAGTTGAAATTTCACATCAATTCTTTCCTAAAAAGAAAGAATTAGATATTGAAAAAGCCTTTAACCCTGCTGTGAAAAATTTTTTTGGAAAAATGATTGAGGGGAAGGCTAAAGGGGTAAAAGAGTTTTATCAATTAAAAAGGAAAGTTGGCACCCCAAATGAGACTAAAAAGGTTACACCCAAGGAAGGTCAGGCTTGGGTGGATATATTTTTCAAAGAGTAAAAACCTGAATTGCCGGAGCTCCCAAGTTGGTATTCGCGGAGCATGAATCGGCATTTTTCTTGTAAATGTTTTGTTTGAGAAATTTACTATTTTTGGTTACTGCTGGACTTGCCAGAACTCCCAGGTTAGTAAGTGTGGAGTAGGAATCGGCACCTTGAAAATTCAACCTACAGATGGTGATTGGTTGAAAATGTTTGATAGTTGATCTTATAAGTGGTTAATCAAGGTCATTAAGTTGAACTTGATTTAACTATCATTCAAAAGTTTTGGTAAACAAAGTGATGAAGTGACCCCAAACCTACAAATGGCTGATAAACAAACTTATTTTCCGGAAAAACCATTCTGTTTAAAACAAACTTAAGTGTTTTGAAATCTTAATGGGAAAATAGTTTGTTGTGAGGGGGAGTTATGATTGTTTATGCCAAATGGATGGAGATTTGAGGTGAATTGATATCAGTTGTCATGTTCTGTACAGTTTGTTTTCAAATTTCTTTTAATATGTTTGAATTTTAGGGGGAGTAAAAATTTCAGAAAATCTAAAAACATTAGAAAATTTGAAAAAGACAAAAACATGATAAAATCAAAAACGAGTTTTTGTTGCATAAAAGAGAAAATGATAGTACATCAGTGGACTATTACAACACGCTAAAGAAATGGATAGTCAAATGTGATAAACCATCTCATAGTGGATGTGTCAGTAGGTTTTTACACAGTTAGTAGATTGTAACGAGATATAAACATATATTCAAACTTGCTTATCTTGTGGGGAACAACTTCTTGGATATATGGGTAACCCCCGAAATCTTGTTTGAAAGGTCCCTCTTTCTGAGATACTAGGTCTTTATACTCAGTGATATCTGGGGTATTATTCCGGGACTTCTGCTGAATAGAAATTCTGACCTAGTCCCCGAATAATGCTTTCTGCAAAAATGCTTGAAATATAGCACAGCCCTCAGCTTAAAAAAATGATGAACCATTGAAAAATGCTAATCATGAGCTGTTGAAGAAAAGATCCTCTAAAGGGGACACACCTAAAGTCGAAGCCGTCATCTCTTTGCGTATACGGAAGTATCGACCTGAGCTCTCACGGCCTCGCAATTTAACCCCTTTACAGATATCATCTGTGGTATACTCACCTGTAAGACTGAATATTGGGATCTGGATACGGGAGTATATTCAAGTGGTGGGACATGCGAATAAGTTTAAGTCCTTAAGACATTAATTCCGTATCTCGAAACAGTTGAACTTTGTGTGAAAATTTAAGAGGATCAGTATACTGACAATCTAGGTGAATTGTTTAGAACTTAAAATGAAATCAAGCTTAACGGTGTTGGTGATGTGTCTCAAAAACTGATATGATGCTCTTACACGAACTCACAAAAATATTGTTTGTAAATAGTTTCTTTATTGCATTTACGTTTATCAAAAATCCAAAAAGATTTTAGTGTGTTTTAGCATAAATTTTGTAAAATACAAAAAGATTTTCGACAACTGGTGTTGAAAAGCTGATTTTCAAAATTCCAAGTGCTAAACATGATGAACAGGTTTGGGAAAGAGAGAGTGTATAAAGAAATGTTGTTTACAAATGGTCATTAAAGTTTAAATCATTGTAAATATTTCTTGCAAATAGTTTCTAAATTTTAAAAAGATTTAATCATTGAGAAACTTATGTGAATGGTAGAGAATTTGTAGGATAAGAGCTAGGCAACGATCTTGAACCTGTGATTTCCAGACTATGATCCCAGCAGATTGAGAGGGGGACTCTGAAGAACAAAGTGACAGGTTGTGATTCAACATTCGAGGAAGAGGAGTTTGTTGATGATAGAGATTGATTAAGGATGCTTACAATGGAGAATACTTTGGAGAAAAGCACGAAGACTGATAAAGACTGAAGGTTTGACAACTGAAGACTCGACATTGAAGACTCCGTCAACATCCGAGGGGGAGTTTGCTGGTGCATCCGTCTGTCGCCTACGTCTTGTATCGAGTCTAGATTAGAGATAACTAGTATAGGGCACAGAATCCTAGAAAATTGTATTTAGAAGTGATTCCGCTTGAAATGACATCTTGTTATTTCAAGCGAAACCTCACAATCTTGCTGATTCCGCTTGTAATGTAAGTAGCTGATTCCGCTCCAAATGTATTGTAATGATTCCGCTTGAAATCATTCAAGCGGAATAGAAGGGCCTATATATAGGTGTTTCTTGGAGCGAAATCAGTAGTAGTTGTACGTGTTGTCTTCCGGTGAGCCACGAAGTGCTGCCGAAGTGTTGTCGTGCATTGTAAAAGCTTTTCTGATCAATAAAACAACAAGTTAAAGTGAATACGGCTGAGATAACATCAATACACTTGTTTCCGCCGCTTGTATTGATGAAAAACTCTTCTGATTGACTCGTCCAGGTCCGAAAACGATCCTACAATGATTATGATCGTTTTGCCCTAATTTCGAATCGATGACGAATGCGCGGTCAATGATTGTGTTCGTATTGCACTAATGTCGATCATACGACGAATGTTGATAACGAACTGTTGATATTGTGAGCGTCGAACTTGATTTTTTTAAGAATCGATATGATGAATCGCACGGACTGGGGGAGATATTTTGGGGAGATTTGTCGGACGTGAGATGGAATATTGAAAATAAATAACTTTGTGATTGAAGTCCGTATAACAGGCGGTTGTTTTAAAATTTGTTTGGGTATTTAGAAAATTGCCCCCTGTTCACATTGGTTCTCGCGATTCTCGCAATAAGGGTGGTTCTCGCATGAACCCTACCCTGTATATATATATATAGGGGAAGGTTCTATGCAGAACACTAAATATTGCGAGAACACGCAGAACAAAATGAATCACTCATTTTTTCAATCCTAAAAGCCTAAAAAGTAAATGAAAATGTTATAAATATAAGATTCATTGTTCCTCACACTAGAATTTAAAACAAAATAAGAAAAATCTTCAGTTTTTAAATAACCTACACACATGTAGGTTATGTGTAGGCTCAATTACCTACATGTATGTAGACTATGTGTAGGGAAAAATATATGATTTTTTTATGTATATAGAATACACATATGAATGTAAGAAACATAAAATTTAAGATATGTGAACCTTAAATCCCAAAATTTAGTGATTTAGAGTTGTTCTTTTTGTTCTCGCAATAATTAGTGTTCTGTAATGATCCTTATCCTATATATATATATATAGAGCTTGGCTATATAAGAAACTTTATCTTTTGAAGAAAACTATGCAAACTCGTTGTCATCCATTGATTAGCTTTCATCTAACTTGATCAATGGCTCTCATCATTTTGGTAAGAATTAGAATTAAAAGAAATCTTATAATACACATTAATGATGCTGGAAGGGCATTTTCGGTAGAAGAAAAACACTTTTTGGCATTGGAAATGACAAAACCCACTAGTATCATCATCTCTCTCCTCTTTCTTCTAGTTAAATCTTTCAATACACTATTATGTCTCTCCTCTTTCTTCATCATGTGAAAGAGAAAAGCTTCATGGTCTTCAATGGTGATCCTTCAATGGTGATCTTCATTTGAAGATAATTTCAGCATCATGTGGTCTGAAAAAATCACAAAGACACACGCACGAGTGTGTGTGTGAGAAGAACGATGACAAGATGAATGTTTTTAGAGAGAGAAAGTTTCGATCTTCAAGTTCAGATCTACATTGTGTGAAAGAGAAAATGTTTGAAGATTGTTGTTTTAGAGAGAGAACGACGGCAGGATGAAGGTTTTTAGAGAGATGAATTTTTTCTTTTAGAGAGAGAAACAACAATCTTCATCATGTTCATCTATAACACCAAGAACACACATACAAGTGTGTGGGAGAGAAGAAGTTTGAAGTATGTTGTTTTAGAGAGAGAACAAGACACATGCACGAGTGTGTGTATGAGAAAAAGGTTTGAAGATCTTCTTCGTGTTCATCGGACGGTTATAGATCCGGTAAGTGTTCTTGAAATATCATTTCACACTTGATTTTGTGTTGAAATGGTTATTAATATGTTTTTGTGTGCTGAAAGTGTTTTAGTAATGGTTGTTAATATGATTTTGTATTTTAAATAAATGAAAAACATTAGGATGAGATTTTGAACGTTTTTTTTTTGTTGGTTTGGTTGCTTGTTAGGGGCTTTTGATCTTAACAGTAGCTGTTTTTTTGTTGGTTTGGGTTGCTTGTTTGGGTTTTTGATCTGAACAGTAAGTGTTTTTTTGTTTGGTTGCTTGATTCATAGACTCAGGCCCATAACATGTGTTAAGCCCCCTGTTAGAATGTTATATAATGTGTGTTGATTTACAGAAACAAACCCATAAAGATATTCAATTGACAAGCTGGATGGATGTAGGCGAAGTTAATGCATGTTCTAGTAATGGTTAATGTTCATGTATTTTAAATAAATCCAAAACTTTAGGATGAGATTTTAAACGGGTTTTTTTTTGTTGGTTTGGTTGCTTGTTTGGGGCTTTTGATCTTAACAATAATTGTTTTTTTGTTGGGTTGCTTGATTTACAGAGACATACCCATAACATGTGTTAAGCACCTGTTAGAATGATATGTAACGTGTTTTGATTTACAGAAACAGATCCATAAAAGATATTCAATTGACCAGCTGGATGGATGTAGGCGACGTTAATGCGAGGAAATTGAATAAGTCACATCCTTTGGAAAAGAAGTCTTCGTTCATTTATAACATGTGTTGGTGGTTCATGCTGTAACAGAACACCATGATGTAACCCGACTTGTATTCATGTATATGAAAGTGGTTTGCAAAACACCACGATGTGCATATACTGATCGTAACACGTCTACAAGTTAATATGGAACATACAAGTAAAATATTGTAACACCGTATACCTGGGATAACATTTTGGAACGTATAACATGTGTTAAGCCTCTGTTATAATCTTTTTGTAACCTGACATGTATTCATGTATAAGCTAGTGGTTTACAAAACACCATGATGTGTATATACTGATCTAACATGTGTTACAATTTGTCTGTTCGGAACATGTAATTGCTTAACATGTGACAAGGGTAAAAACAGTCGATGGGGGCGATGAGTTTAATGGTGAGCTTAGTTAATATCGTAATCTTGTTGTAACCCCACTTGTACAATATCGTAATCTTGTTGTAACCCCACTTGTATACATATGATAACATGTAAGCATTCATTATAACCCGACTTGTATTCATGTATATGAAAGTGGTTTGCAAAACACCATGATGTGCATATACTGATCGTAACACGTGTACAAGTTAATATGGAACATACAAGTAAATATTGTAACACCGTATACCTGGGATAACATGTGTTAGGCCTCTGTTATAATCTTGGTTTAACCCAATATGGTGTCATGTATAAGCTAGTGGTTTCCAAAATACCATGATTTGTATATACATACTGTAACATTTGTAACGTGTGTTAAGCCTCTTTTATAACGTGTGTTAAGACTTCCAGAATGGATGCATTAACTCCAATAGTAACTTAATAACAACATACTATACCCGATATAACGTGTGTTAAGCCTCTTTTATAACGTGTGTTAAGACTTCCAGAATGTGTTAAGTCCATACCGTTTTAACATCGTGTACTAGACAAAACAATAAGAGTCTCACATTACATATTACTAGTAAACGAAAATACATAGCACGAAGAAAATGGTGTACTAGTAATTTTGGAATATATAATATAAAACGGGTCATTTGTTTTGCACATTTTGGAATGTATAACATGTGTTAAGCCTCTGTTATAATCTTTTTGTAACCTGACATGTATTCATGTATAAGCTAGTGGTTCTGTTATAATCTTTTTGTAACCTGACATGTATTCATGTATAAGCTAGTGGTTTACAAAACACCATGATGTGTATATACTGATCTAACATGTGTTACAATTTATCTGTTCGGAACATGTAATTTCTTAACATGTGACAAGGGTGAAAACAGTCGACGGGGGCGATGAGTTTAATGGTGAGCTTAGTTAATATCGTAATCTTGTTGTAACCCCACTTGTATACATATAATAACATGTACTAGGCATCGTGTACTAGACAAAACAATAAGAGTCTCACATTACATATTACTAGTAAACGAAAATACATAGCACTAAGAAAATGATGTACTGGTAATTTTGGAATATATAATATAAAACGGGTCATTTGTTTTGCACATTTTGGAACGTATAACATGTGTTAAGCCTCTGTTATAATCTTTTTGTAACCTGACATGTATTCATGTATAAGCTAGTGGTTTACAAAACACCATGATGTGTATATGCTGATCTAACATGTGTTACAATTTATCTGTTCGGAACATGTAATTTCTTAACATGTGACAAGGGTGAAAACAATCGACGGGGGCGATGAGTTTAATGGTGAGCTTAGTTAATAGCGTAATCTTGTTGTAACCCCACTTGTATACATATAATAACATGTAAGCATCCATTATAACCCGACTTGTATTCATGTATATGAAAGTGGTTTGCAAAACACCATGATGTGGGTGTGCGTATGCCAGGGAAGTTATAAAAATGTGTTTTCATGTCACATGTAACACATGCATGTCCGAGAAGTTCAACCTATAACACGTGTTAGTTGTCTTGTGCTGTAACATAACATGGTCATGATCCTTGAGCATCTAATCCACGTTTGACGAAACCAAACGGTCCCGAGAATTGGATCTTATTTCCCTTGAATCCATCACCGTCCTAATAACAAAAAGATAAGATAACCGTTAAGTCGTTAACCAGACATAAATATTAACACATTCATAGCCAGAAGTTCAGACTATAACACGTGTTACATTGGTTGTGCTGTAAGACAAACTTGGCTTAGCTGTGAAACAGGAGTTCAGACTATAACACGTGTTACGTTGGTTGAGCTGTAAGACAAACTTGGCTTTTCGTTTTTAAAAACAGATGTGCCGATTATTAGACGTCTAAAAATAAAAAAATCGGGCATGTGTTAAACACGTCATAACTATAATAATTTAAACTATATGGCTATGTCTAATAGAATAAAGTGTAACTTGTATTAGGGTATGACGATGTTCAAAATTGTAATCAGATCCACATTGTTTGAGAATTAAGAAAACCAACAAAAAACAATTACTGTTCAGAGATCGAAAGCCCTAAACAAGCAACCAAACCAAACACAAACTTTTTAACACAAAAATAAAAACCTACAAATTACATAAACATTCACCACTTTTTAGAACCATTTTAACAAAAAATCATGTTCCTCTCTAAAACAGCCATTATACAAAAAACTATTAACAACTATTTTAACAAAAACATCAAGTGTGAAAATGATTTTTCAAAATAAAATACTCAAGAGATTGTTGTTTATCTCTCTAAAGCAGCAACTTTCTCTCTCTAAAACACTAACCGGATCTAGAACCGTGCGATGAACACGATGAAGATCTTCCAACTTGCTTATATCTGTGTATTCTTGGTGTTCTGGATGAACATGATGAAGATTGTTGTTTGTCACTCTATAAATCAGCTTTCAACAAGCATGAGCACACCCAAGATGAAGATGACGACGTGAGATGAAGATGAACACACCCGGAATCAGCTTTCAACAAACAGAGATGAAGTTCATGGAGTTTTGAAAATGGGGGAAGCTAAAAGGTAAAGAAATGGAGTTTTGAAAGTACATCTAGATGTGAGGTGGGTAAAGATCGAAGTAAAGACCTTGTTTAGGAAGTTGAATGCTCCATGGTATATTAATGGTGGATCTAGTATTAAAGAACTTGTTTAGGAAGATGAAGATATTTTGAAAAAAAAATTTAATTTGAAATACACTAAACGAAATGGAGGATGAAGGATGAGAATGATGTGATGGGTACATTAATGATGGTTTCAAATCATGTTGGTCAATAGATCTTTGGGGTGGGGTAGGCTTATGTAAATTTACCATAGTGCCCTCAAAAGCAAAAAAGGAGATGAAGTTGGGTGGGACATGTGGCCAAATGTAGGCCATGTGATGGGTTTTCAAGGTTTTCTTAAAATCTAAGTTTTCTTGTAGAGCATTACCCTATATATATATATATATATATATATATATATATATATATATATATATGTGTATATATATATATATAAGGAGCCGCTAAAATGAAAACCACCCCCAGTTGCGAGAACCGCGAGAACCACTCTCCATCAATCAGATAATGACAACCAAAAGGGTAATATAGTCTTTTAATCAAAAACCATCAAATCATCTCTCTCTCCTCATTAAAGTCTCTTTTTAAAGTATTTTCAATTTCTTTCTCTTCAGTTTCTCTCTCTTCACATTTCTCTTTGCTCTTTTTATTATTTTGTAAAAAGGTTTTTGTAAAAAAAAAAGGTTTAAAACCGTAAAAAAAAATTATAAAAAATGTAAAAAAGTTTAAAAACATGTGTGTAAAAAAGGTTTTTGTAAAAAAAAGGTTAAAAACGTAAAATTTTCGTATAAATTTTTGTCTTTGGTAAAAAAAGTTTTTATGAAAAAAAAAATTTGTAAAAAATTTTTGGTAAAAAAGTTTTTGTAAAAAATAAAAAGTTTAAAACCGTAAAAAATGTTTTCGTAAAAAAAACGTAAAAAAGTTTTAAAAAGGTGTGTGTAAAAAAATTTTTGTAAAAAAAGTTTTTGTAAAAAAAAGTTAAAACCGTAAAAAAAATTTCGTATAAATTTTTATCCTTTGTTAAAAAATTTTTGCAAAAAAAATTGTACAAATGTTTTTTTGTAAAATTTGTTTTTGTAAAAAGAAAGTTTAAAACCATAAAAAAAATTTTAGGAAAAAAAAGTTTAAAACCGTAAAAACACTTTTAAAACGTGTTGGTAAAATAACAGCGCGTAAATACGGGGCGAAAAAATGGGGCGTAAAAAACGGCGTGTAAAAAACGGCCCGAAAAAAAAACCGGGTGACAAAACGACGCGTAAATACGGGGGCGTAAAACAATGCGTAAAAATGGGGCGTAAAAAATGGCGCGTAAAAACGGCGCATATAACTCGACGTAAAAAGGGCATGTAAAATGGGGCTTAAAAACGGCATGTAAAAATGGGGCTTAAAAACCGGCTCGTAAAAACGTTTTTTCTAAAAAAATTCCTGACAAAACAATTAATTTAATAAGACAAAAAAAGTAATAAAAAACAACATATACATTAAGACAAAAACACGCAAATTTACTAAACTGCCCTTTTGACATTAAAAAAAATATAATAAAAAAAAGAATTTAATATTGTTTTTATAACTTTTAATCTCATCCATCCATCTTCAAAGATCAATGGTGGAAAGTGGTTCTCGTGGTCTCTTAAATGGGGTGGTTTTCATTTTAGCGGCCCCTTATATATATATATATATATATATATATATATATATATATATATATATATATATATATATATATATATATATATATATATATATATATATATACTAGCCATTTACCCGTGCGATGCGGCGGAGTGGCAATTTACAATAGGATACTCGTTTACCGTTATTTATCAGTCATCTCGTGATATTACGGTATTTGTATGGTACCAACAGTCAGTATAGAAATAAAAAAAAAAAGCATGGAAAAGTTTAAAATACATGAATCTCGTGTCATTATGGTCAAACTTTTGCTACTATGGGGCTAGCCTAACCTAGAGAGCGAATTAATTTGGATTTATCGATATAAAGAGGAGTTACATGTAGTAAAAATATGGTCAATGCTAATATTATTGGAAGTCAAAATGCATGTAACACTTTTAGTCAAAAGGCTATTTTTCTGAAAATTGTTGATCAAAATGGGTAGAGAAGTGATTTCCCATTTTTTTCCTTTCAAATGACCAGCCTTAGGAGGGAAATGCCCTAATTGTATATAAACCAAAATATATTTTTATAACTTCATAAACTATAAATATTTTCGTTTATTGTTGTCATCAAGAGGGTTTTTAGCTAAACATTTGTTTTTATTTAGACCCTAAAAATTGGTTAAGTCGGCCCTATGATATCATATGACACTACAATTACAAAGACAGATTTATCGACTATACTAATCAATCAATTTTTCCAAGTCAAGAGAAGCCACACTCATTTAAATACAAACTGAAGTGACAAGCTTCATAACCAAGATGGTAGGAAAGGACAAAAAACAAAAACTTACACTACCGAGTCACTTAACCACCCTCCCATTTAGTCATCAACATGCAATTGAATATCCCAATGGTATAATGCATTTTACATGGATCAATTTACAACTTCAAATGTGTCATGGGTACAATTAGGGGTATTTGTTATCTTATATTGCTGATTTTTCCTTTTCAATTATTAATAGAAGAAAAATAAAATGTTAACTATTAATGTGACTTACGTTGTAGTGTGTAGGTACAAAACACTATGCTAACCTCAAACCATAAATGAACTCCCATGTGTCAAGAGTTTTAAAGGCATGTAAAGTAGTACTATATGCATTAACACATGCATCACTTGTGATGATGAGTCAAATATTGGCATTTAGAACCAGACTCAGGTTTTATAAAGTAAAAGTCACTGTCCTATAACTTTCTCTTTGGTCAAACAAATTAGATTTCTTATGCGGAATGAAATAACTTTATAACATTAAAGTTTGGGTCCTTTGACTTTCTTGTGGAGTTAAATATTAGTCTTTAGTTCTAATAATTACATTACACTTATATTAGAAGTATGTTCATCTTCTATTAGCAAACATAATTGAGAGCATATAAAAGTATAATCAAAAGCAATGCTCGCAAATTTGCAAAAGAAAACTATATATAAAATCACACCCATTCAAAGTTTGACCAAATAAAATGAGATATTGTTAATAAAACACATGAGCCAACAAGTCAGTAGACTTTACTATCACTTAAGTTTTGAAGTCCCAAGGATTTAATCAAGCAAAGATTCAGTCCACCGCATATGTGATCATTCTACCATTTTACCCATTGAGTTTGTGGAACGTTGAGGCCTTTGAGCGTTGTGATCATACATCACCTTCGCGTCTGTGGTTGACCCAAACTGCTCAAAGTAGTCCTTGAAGTCACTCTTGGTGACTATAGATGCTAACCCGCCTACAAAAATCTTTTTCGTGTGGATGGGCCCAGTGACCGGTGAGCCCTCCCATTGCCCCTATTAACAAATAGAATACTAATAATTACAACAAAGAAACAGGAGCAATAATGGTGACTTTGAATCAACAAATTTAAGAGCTTTTGTTGTTGATTCATTCTCATAACACGATACTAATTATTACAAGATAAGTCCAATGTTTTCAAGTTTAAATTTGCTTCTAACAAGATAAGTCCAATGTTTGCAGCATGTAAAACATTGAAGGCTTCTAACAAGTTTAAACTTTGAGTTGTGTTTTAACCTAGTCAAACCATCAGGTGTCAAATAGAATTAAGGAGACATTAAATAGCCTAGGTACACATAACAGAAAGGTAGAAACAGTTACTGTGTACAAATCATTCAAAAACTCACTACATTTACAAGCCTCCAACAAATCCTCTGCAGGTCATCATCAAATTTGCACCAACCATCCAAAAACTCACTACATTTACAAGCCCCACAACCCCAACCCCAACCCCAATCATAGTAACATATATACTGTGTAACATAAGTCATAAAGCACTCCTTAAACATGGAGACTCGTCAATAAGTAGCATCTGATGTCAAAAATACAAATAAAACGTCAGCTCTTTTTAAGCCTATTGTATGGGTATGGAGGTTTTTGTTGTATACGAAGCTGATTCATTGAGGGATTATAATATTCAGATAGTCAAGGGTGGTTCCCATTAGCGTGCTCCAGAGCTCATCCAATCGATTACATCACCAATTCCAGATTGTTCGCCAAAGGTGCATCTCATTAGCAAGTAATCAGATTGGATATCAACATATAAGTTGATTCAAAATCTCAAACACTTGGTGCTTTTAACTTAACAACACAGATCTAGGTTTAAATCAAGCAATTTTCACAAATATCAATCTTAAAATGTAGATCTAAACTAAGTCGTTATAACATACAAATCAGTAATGAAATAAAATAGTATACGGGTTGGGCCAGGTTACACAGAATAAAAACGGTCCAACTAAAATGGTTCAGACCAGGTTACATTGACTTAAAATATGTGTAGCCAGGTTAGAGCGAATAAAAACAGCTAAGCCCAAGTTAGAATGACTGAGATGATAGCAAATAACATCAAAGGCCATTAAGTCGAGGAACAAAAGAAGTTAGCGAATGCAGTTTGTATTATATACTCGAAGATTGGACGTATAATGGATTAGCTAAACATTCATTATAAACACTACAAATTCACTTTTGAACAAAGTAGGTTTGGTCGCTTGTTCAAAAGTGGATTAGATAAGTCGAACAGGAAAACGGGTCAGAACCATAATCGGTTGGGTTGACCCGTAACATTTTCACCTCCTGTTTTAATAAGAAAATGAAGCATGTGATTCTATGAAATCCAAACCAAGTCAGGGGCAAATAAGTCGAACAGGAAAACAGATCGGGTTTAAAAAACCGAAAATAAAAATGAGTAACCAGAGTAGTTTAAAAAGTACCTGTGCAGCTGCTGCTGCTTCCTTAGTTTCTCTCAACCTAACAAGAACTTCACCAGCTGCATGAACAACTTCAGCAGTATCCCTTAGTTGACTTTTCAAACTTCTATTCTCCTTCTTCAACAACTCTCTTTCCTTCTCTCTCTCAACTCGCAACACCGACAGCTCAGCAGCCAATGACTTCGAAAACCGCTTCCCGTGACCTTTCGCTCCGGCTTTAGCCGTAGCCCGTTTCACCTCCGCTATCCCTTCAAGAATCAACAGGTGTTTCTCCACCAGTTCATTATACTTCTCCTGCAAATCAGCATAATGTTCCACCATTTTCAAAATCCTCCAATGCCACATATCTGTAATAAAACATAAAAACCATACGCAGATTACCAAATGAGAAATTTAATACTCAAGTATAAAGAATTGTGATGAAATTCATACTCGTGACCACAATGCGTGTGAGCATAGGTGAATCTTGAATTTGGTTGTACCTTAAAACCCGATCTCACCTTTACCAAAATCGCATGGAAGATCCAAATCAGGTAACAAACAGCTGCCCGAGCTCACCTTTACCGAAATCGTACGTCGTGTAAAGGTAGTACACATAAGGTCCCTGCAGCCAATCCCCAGCTACAACCACCATAGAACTTGTCCCAAATAAGCTCAACAATTTCCAAAAGTATCACATTAATTGTGACAACCCTCAAAATTCCATGTATTCCGTACAACTTATTAATGAAAATTAAAGTGCTTAATGACTGTGCTGAATCATTTAACTGCTTTCTGATATCTGTGTTATACTTACATGTGTATGTTAACATACTAGTAGTATACAGAAAAGTTACTAAATAGTCTGTTATGCTTTCCTGAGTGTTGAAAATTAAAAGCGTTACAAAAATATATATGTATGACACTTTACGGATTAATTAAGCACTTTAACGGAACAGTATCAAACCGAACAACCGGACATTACCCGGAACACTAAAATATTACCAGAGACATTGCTTTTATTTTTCTGAATTAGTCATGGTCCCCGAATATCATAACACACACTACATAAATATCTAGTAACTAATACCCTAACCAATACACTTAGATTTCAACTATGATTAAACTAACTAGTTACAACCTACATCTAGACCCCCCCCCCACCTATGACCATCCAACATGGTGGCCCCACCATAGATTTTATTTGATTATTATATTGGATTATGTTCCCCCATCTATGACACTTTACACAATGGATGAACACATGAAATGGTTATAAGAGTAGTCTTGTGAGCATAAGCCTCATTTCACCATCCACACATTCAACACCACTTCTCTCCCTTCTCCTTCTTCCTTTGTTTTAGCAGCCAACAACCACCACCATACCACCACCCTCACATCATCTTTCAAGCAATCTACACTCACCCAAAGGTGCAAGAGGTCCTACAACGAAGCTCGGTGCGTTCGGAAGTGGAAGGACCTTCTCCATTTGCTATTAATCACCACTTTTCTACACTCGAACTTCCCTAGCCTTGAGCTAGTGGTAAGAACTTAGATCCGATCATTCTTTATGTTATTTAAGTGGGTAATAGATGTTATAATGATAAAAAGTTAAGAAACCTTAAAGCTCATGAACAAGTCTTGAACATAATGTGTTAAAGTGTAGATAAACAGAAGATATGTGTGTAAAGCATGTAGATCTTGTGTGATTATGATTATTGGTTGATTATCTGATGTTTTGCTGGGTAATATTGATGTTTGATGTTGTTATAATCACTAAACATGTTAACGGAATCAATCGAACACAAATTAGTAAGTTGGAAAGTGAAAACAGAATCTGTCCAAGTTTTATAGCCAACTTCAGTTGGCTGTAAACAGGTCATAAACGCTACGAAAAACTGATATTTTGACTCTAAAATGTGATATTAGGAAATACGGTTCTAATGGCACCAGAATCATAATTTTTGGACTCCGTTTACTATTTTTAAAAGGTCATTTTGTAACAGCAGCTCAAGCTGCATTTTTGCTGCTGAAAATTGGTGTTATGTTTTTGGTCATAACTAGAAAAATATGATGAATCAGCTCATGGAATTCATACAGTAGATGACAACTGATGTATCTGTAATTACCCCACTGGAATTTCATAAATCGGACACTCGATGAATTTTTAATAAATTGTTCCGTGGACTGTGGTCAGAAATACATAAATCTGAGTTCAGTCCGGAATATGAATTTTTATAAAATATTGGTAGTGAACCGGACCCCGATATTTTTACACAATAAAATATGGAATGTTTATGACGCTCTGTAAAAATCTGGTAATTTTTGGAATAAGTTAACTATTTTATTGAAATGTCCGAAAACAGCCTGGTTTTGAATATTAATGCTGAATTGATATAAGCTATGACTTGCGTGTCTAAATGTCGAGTATGCTATCTGTGAATGATCTAACATGTTATACGTGATACGTGCACTATCGTAGGTATGCTTATGAGTGGGGAATGAATGGGAAATATATATATACGGGCATAAACTGTTAAAGTAATGCATGCTATGTGATAGATACGTGTAGGAACTTTGTGCTCTATTTGTAAGACACTAAATGACTAACTGTAAATTGTACTAGGACGTGATTGACCGACCATGACTGCTAGCGATATTTGAGAATCTAACCGAGCAAACCGAGGTGAGTTCACACTTTTCTACAAAGCATGGTAAATTTCCGGTAGGAATGGGAATGGGTACAGGAATAGGGATTCCTCGTCCTTTGAGACGTGTTCAGGAATGTAAATTCCTCGTCCTGTTGGGACGTGTTAGACTTACTGGACTAGAACTCTATCAACGAAGTCCCTCCCTTTTTGTATCGACTTAATCGCCGAGGCTATGGCGAGCGGGTCATTAGTTAATAGCGCTATTAGGTTTAACAAACCTCATACCGTGCCAGTCGGACGGGCGTGTACTAATGGACTATGGCACGTCGGTGGTGATAGAACACCGACGCTAGGGCACAATTGATTTTGTTAGTAGTCGATATGATAAACGAGTCTGGTAGTTTAAAATACTGGGGTAGCCCCCCATGGCCAAAGTGCCGGGCTAGATAGCCAGGGAAGGTGGACATGGGATGGTTAACTAATAAACGTTTTCAAACTATGGGGTAACTCCCACGGCTGGATAGCCGAATGAGATTAAACTATGTTTTTGGAAACAACTCTAAAATGGACAACCAACTGTGAACTCACTCAACTTTGTTGTTGACTCGTTATTACATGCTTTGCAGGTTATTAGATGCTATGGAGCTTGCATATGGAGGTGGTCGTTGTGGGATGCGAACTGATATGTCCCGTATTTAATAAATAAACTTTATGAACTTATTAAACCTACGTTTTGGACTTTTAACTTAAGAACTATGGACTTATATTTTGAACTTTAAATTTTATGCTTCCGCTGTTAAACTAAAATCGGATTAGTTCCTATTGGTCACCAATCGTATTGTGTTTGGTTTTATTTACTTGATTATGTTGTTCAATATGATTGGTGGCTCGATCCTGGTCACGTCACGCCTCCAAGCGGTGGTACTCCGCATGGTGGATTTTGGGGGTGTGACAGATTGGTATCAGAGCCATTGGTTATAGTGAACTTGGTTTTATAAAGGGAAAAGATTTTTGATAAAACCAGACTATAACCTGTACAGTGCTCAACGATCCACAACGACGCTTCGCTCCACGTGCAAGACTTGACACCATAAGTGGTATGATATATGTTATATTGTCGGTTAGATAGTTCTCACTGCGCATTAGTTTAACGTGATAATTGCTATTTGAACCTCGTGTTCTTACTCTCTCCTGTTATTCCACACTTACGCACTTTCACGACACTTTCCTCACCTACGTTGCTTCTTGATGAAGATCATGAGCGGACGCGGGGGACGTATCAACCTCACTCAAGCCCAGTTGACGGCTTTGATCAACGAACGAGTCGCTGAGGCACTCGTAGCTGTTCCTGCAGGAGGTCAACATGCTCAGCCTCCTGTGTGCACATTCAAAACCTTCATGGATTGCCGACCTAGCACCTTCAGCGGCACAGAAGGAGCTGTAGGCCTTCTTCACTGGTTTGAGAAGCTCGAGTCTGTTTTCGAGATGTGTGAATGCCCTGAAGATCGCAGGGTGAAGTATGCTACTGGAACACTCGAGGGTGCTGCGTTAACTTGGTGGAAAGCACAGGTTCAACTGCTTGGGTTGGCGGTTGCTAATGCTATCCCGTGGAACGGTTTCAAAGAACTGATTAGAGAAGAGTACTGCAGTCGTGACGACATCCACAAGCTGGAGGTGGAGTTTTTCAATTTGAAGATGACGGGGTCTGAGATCGAGGCATACACAAAGAGGTCAAATGAGCTAGCCATCCTGTGTCCCACTATGGTGGACCCTCCCTTCAAACGCATTGAGCTGTACCTTAAGGGCCTGGTACCAGAGATTCAAAGCCATGTAACCTCGGCTAATCTTGGCACCATTCAGCAAGTCATCAAGTTGGCTCATCGCCTCACTGATCAGGCAGTTGAGCAGAACAGGCTGCCCAAGCGTATTAGCGCCACTACTTCTGATGCTCCCAACGACAATAAGCGTAAGTGGGATGGAAATCTGGGCAAGGGTTCCGCTTCAGCTCAATCTCAGCATCGGAAGACGGATGAGTACAGGAGCCCCAGTCAGTAGTCTTCTGGGAATCAAAGTCAGGGTGGATACAAGGGAAATCACCCCAAATGTAATCGCTGTAACTTGCACCACAGTGGGGCATGTGGTAAAGGCAACTGTCATCGATGCAACAAGCCTGGTCACATGGCAAGGGACTGCAGGAGTCAGCATCCAGCGAATCAGAACCGGCAGCAACAGCAAGCCCCACCCAATCAACGCCAGCAGCGGCAACAACAGGGTAACAACAAAGGATGCTTTCAATGTGGCGCTGAAGGCCACTTTAAGAGGAACTGCCCCCAGCTGAACCAAAACCAGAACAATAACCAAAGAACTGGGAACCACAATGGAAACAACAACGGAGGCAACAATGGAGGTAACAATAATGGAAATGGCGCCCAAGGTCGTGTGTTCGTGATTGGTCAGAGAGAAGCAAGGAACGATCCCAACGTTGTGATGGGTAAGTTTCTTCTGGACGACTTCTTTGTTACTGTTTTGTTCGATTCGGGTGCCGATACTAGTTATGTGTCTGTAAAAGTTAGACAAATGCTTAAGCGCACTCCAACACTTCTGAACACCAAACACACGGTAGAACTAGCTAACGGTAAAAGTCTTGAAGCCACACACGTAGTTAAAGGTTGTAACCTCGTCTTAGCTGGTCAGACATTCTCTATCGATCTTATTCCTATCACACTTGGTAGTTTCGACGTTGTTATTGGGATGGATTGGCTATCTCATCATCAAGCGGAGATTGTTTGTAAGGAGAAAATCGTCCGCATTCCTCGTTCTGGTAAAGAACCTCTCATGATTCGTGGCGACAAGAGTGGTGCTGTCGAAGGCATCATCTCTTTCCTTAAGGCCCAGAAGTGTTTGCGAAAGGGCCACACTACCATTTTAGCACTCGTTACTGACACATCAGCGGAAGAGAAGAGAATTGAAGACATCCCTATTGTGCGTGATTTTCCCGAGGTATTTCCTGAGGAATTACCTGGTCTTCCGCCTCATCGCCAAGTTGGGTTTCAAATTGAGCTAGCTCCTGGAGCAGCGCCAGTAGCTCGAGCACCATATCGTCTAGCTCCATCAGAACTTGAAGAACTGTCCACGCAATTACAAGAACTCTTGGAAAAGGGTTTTATACGTCCTAGCTCTTCGCCCTGGGGAGCTCCAGTCTTGTTCGTAAAGAAGAAAGATGGTACTTTCAGAATGTGTATTGACTATCGCGAGCTTAACAAGGTGACTGTGAAGAATCGTTATCCTCTTCCACGTATTGACGACTTGTTCGACCAGTTGCAAGGGTCGAGCTATTACTCCAAGATTGATTTGAGATCGGGATACCATCAGCTAAGGGTCCGAGATGAGGACGTCTCCAAAACAGCATTCAGAACTCGTTACGGCCATTACGAGTTTCTGGTTATGCCATTCGGGCTGACGAATGCACCAGCGGTATTCATGGATCTCATGAACCGAGTGTGCAAGCCTTACCTGGATAAGTTCGTTATTGTGTTCATCGACGATATCCTGATCTATTCTAAGAGTCAGGAGGAACACGAGCAGCATCTACGACTTATGCTGGAACTTCTTCGAAAAGAGCAGTTGTATGCCAAGTTTTCAAAATGTGACTTCTGGCTTCGCGAAGTCCACTTTCTAGGCCATGTGGTAAACAAGGATGGGATTCATGTTGATCCATCTAAGGTTGAATCGATCAAGAACTGGCCTGCACCCCGCACACCAACAGAAATCCACCAATTCTTGGGTTTGGCGGGATATTACAGAAGGTTTATTAAGGATTTCTCCAAGATTGCGCAACCTCTCACTTCATTGACTCAGAAAGGTGTCACCTATCGTTGGGGTGATGCACAGGAGTCCGCATTTCAGCACTTGAAGGATAGACTTTGTAGCGCTCCTATCCTCTCATTGCCCGAAGGCACAGATGATTTTGTGGTTTATTGCGACGCTTCCATTCAAGGACTTGGTTGCGTGTTGATGCAACGTGACAAGGTCATTGCCTACGCATCACGCCAACTTAAGGTTCACGAAAGGAACTACACTACGCATGACTTGGAGCTGGGAGCAGTTGTTTTTGCGCTTAAGATATGGAGACATTACCTGTACGGTACCAAGTGCACCATTTACACCGATCACAGGAGTCTCGAGCATATCTTCAAGCAAAAGGAATTGAACATGCGACAACGCCGATGGGTTGAGCTCTTGAATGATTACGAATGCGCTATCAAGTATCATCCGGGCAAAGCCAATGTTGTGGCCGACGCCCTCAGCCGGAAGGATACTATACCTAGGCGTGTACGTGCGTTACAGCTTACCATCCAATCTAACCTTCCCGCTTAGATTCGCGATGCTCAGGTTGAAGCATTGAAGGCAGAGAACATCAGAGCTGAGTCCCTAAGAGGATCGAGGCAACGGCTAGAACAAAAAGAAAACGGCGCCTACTATGTTAATGGACGCATCTGGGTTCCACTGTATGGAGACTTGCGCGAGCTTGTGATGGATGAAGCGCATAAGTCTCGTTACTCAGTACATCCTGGTTCGGACAAGATGTACCATGATCTCAAGACTACATACTGGTTGCCTGGTATGAAAGCCAGCATAGCAACCAACGTTGGTAAATGTTTAACTTGTGCGAGAGTCAAGGTCGAATACCAGAAACCATCAGGCCCACTCCAACAACCAGAGATACCTAAATGGAAATGGGAGCAAATTTCCATGGATTTCGTTACTGGTCTGCCCAGATCTCAACGCGGAAATGATACCATTTGGGTGATCGTGGATCGACTAACCAACTCTGCACATTTTCTGCCTATCACGGAAATGGATAAGTTTTCTACCCTAGCAGACATCTACCTAAAGGAAGTGGTATCAAGGCACGGAGTGCCAACCTCCATCATTTTTGATCGTGACGCTCATTTTACCTCTGAACTGTGGCAAGCTATGCATAAGTCTTCTGGCTCACGTTTAGATATGAGCACCGCTTATCATCCACAGACAGATGGGCAATCTGAACGCACCATCCAGACCCTTGAAGACATGCTTAGGGCATGTGTAATCGATTTTGGTAACGGCTGGGAAAAGCATCTCCCGTTAGTGGAATTTTCGTATAACAACAGCTACCACACCAGCATCCAGGCTGCTCCGTTTGAGGCATTGTACGGATGTAAATGCCGATCACCTCTTTGTTGGGCAGAAGTTGGTGACAGTCAAATCACTGGTCCAGAACTCGTTGTAGATACAACCGAGAAGATTGCTCAGATACGACAACGCATGGCGGCAGCTCGTGACCGTCAGAAAAGCTATGCCGATAAGCGAAGAAAGCCACTCGAGTTCCAGGTTGGGGATCGGGTGCTACTCAAAGTTTCACCTTGGAAAGGTGTAGTTCGTTTCGGAAAACGAGGCAAACTCAACCCGCGATACGTTGGACCCTTTGAAATCACCGAGAGAATTGGCAAGGTCGCCTACAGGTTAAATCTACCTAAAGAACTCAGCGGAGTTCACAACGTATTCCACGTGTCAAATCTGAAGAAGTGTCTGTCAGATGAGACCCTCATAGTTCCCTTAAAGGAGCTCACTATCGACGACCAGCTGCGATTCGTCGAGGAACCAGTAGAGATTACGGATCAAGACGTTAAGATTCTCAAGCACACCAGAATACCTCTCGTCCGAGTTCGTTGGAATTCCCGTCGTGGCCCAGAGTATACCTGGGAACGAGAAGACCAAATGAAACTCAAGTATCCCCAGTTGTTAAAGAAAAACGCAACCACTACTGAGGCTGAAGCTACTGTAGAATTTCGGGACGAAATTCCAAATCAACGGGGGGATGATGTGACACCCCAGGAAAACCAGGAAAACAACGCAACATAACTAGCTTCATCAGTAACCACGTGCTAAATTTCGGGACAAAATTTTCTTAACAGGGGAAGAATGTGACAACCCTCAAAATTCCATGTATTCCGTACAACTTATTAATGAAAATTAAAGTGCTTAATGACTGTGCTGAATCATTTAACTGCTTTCTGATATCTGTGTTATACTTACATGTGTACGTTAACATACTAGTAGTATACAGAAAAGTTACTAAATAGTCTGTTATGCTTTCCTGAGTGTTGAAAATTAAAAACGTTACAAAAATATATATGTATGACACTTTACGGATTAATTAAGCACTTTAACGGAACAGTATCAAACTGAACAACCGGACATTACCCGGAACACTAAAATATTACCAGAGACATTGCTTTTATTTTTCTGAATTAGTCATGGTCCCCGAATATCATAACACACACTACATAAATATCTAGTAACTAATACCCTAACCAATACACTTAGATTTCAACTATGATTAAACTAACTAGTTACAACCTACATCTAGACCCCCCCCCCCACCTATGACCATCCAACATGGTGGCCCCACCATAGATTTTATTTGATTATTATATTGGATCATGTTCCCCCATCTATGACACTTTACACAATGGATGAACACATGAAATGGTTATAAGAGTAGTCTTGTGAGCATAAGCCTCATTTCACCATCCACACATTCAACACCACTTCTCTCCCTTCTCCTTCTTCCTTTGTTTTGGCAACCAACAACCACCACCATACCACCACCCTCACATCATCTTTCAAGCAATCTACACTCACCCAAAGGTGCAAGAGGTCCTACAACGAAGCTCGGTGCGTTCGGAAGTGGAAGGACCTTCTCCATTTGCTATTAACCACCACTTTTCTACACTCGAACTTCCCTAGCCTTGAGCTAGTGGTAAGAACTTAGATCCGATCATTCTTTATGTTATTTAAGTGGTTAATAGATGTTAGAATGATAAAAAGTTAAGAAACCTTAAAGCTCATGAACAAGTCTTGAACATAATGTGTTAAAGTGTGGATAAAGAGAAGATATGTGTGTAAAGCATGTAGATCTTGTGTGATTATGATTATTGGTTGATTATCTGATGTTTTGCTGGGTAATATTGATGTTTGATGTTGTTATAATCACTAAACATGTTAACGGAATCAATCGAACACAAATTAGTAAGTTGGAAAGTGAAAACAGAATCTGTCCAAGTTTTATAGCCAACTTCAGTTGGCTGTAAACAGGTCATAAACGCTACGAAAAACTGATATTTTGTCTCTAAAATGTGATATTAGGAAATACGGTTCTAATGGCACCGGAATCATAATTTTTGGACTCCGTTTACTATTTTTAAAAGGTCATTTTGTAACAGCAGCTCAAGCTGCATTTTTGCTGCTGAAAATAGGTGTTATGTTTTTGGTCATAACTGGAAAAATATGATGAATCAGCTCACGGAATTCATACAGTAGATGACAACTGATGTATCTGTAATTACCCCACTGGAATTTCATAAATCGGACACTCGATAAATTTTTAATAAATTGTTCCGTGGACTGTGGTCAGAAATACATAAATCTGAGTTCAGTCCTGAATATGAATTTTTATAAAATATTGGTAGTGAACCGGACCCCGATATTTTTACACAATAAAATATGGAATGTTTATGACGTTCTGTAAAAATTTGGGAATTTTTGGAATAAGTTAACTATTTTATTGAAATGTCCGAAAACAGCCTGGTTTTGAATATTAATGCTGAATTGATATAAGCTGTGACTTGCGTGTCTAAATGTCGAGTATGCTATCTGTGAATGATCTAACATGTTATACGTGTTACGTGCACTATCGTAGGTATGCTTATGAGTGGGGAATGAATGGGAAATATATATATATACGGGCATAAACAGTTAAAGTAATGCATGCTATGTGATAGATACGTGTAGGAACTTTGTGCTCTATTTGTAAGACACTAAATGACTAACTGTAAATCGTACTAGGACGTGATTGACCGACCATGACTGTTAACGATATTTGAGAATCTAACCGAGCAAACCGAGGTGAGTTCACACTTTTCTACAAAGCATGGTAAATTCCCGGTGGGAATGGGAATGGGTACAGGAATAGGGATTCCTCGTCCTTTGAGACGTGTTCAGGAATGTAAATTCCTCGTCCTGTTGGGACGTGTTAGACTTACTGGACTAGAACTCTATCAACGAAGTCCCTCCCTTTTTGTATCGACTTAATCGCCGAGGCTATGGCGAGCGGGTCATTAGTTAATAGCGCTATTAGGTTTAACAAACCTCACACCGTGCCAGTCGGACGGGCGTGTACTAATGGACTATGGCACGTCGGTTGTGATAGAACACCGACGCTAGGGCACAATTGATTTTGTTAGTAGTCGATATGATAAACGAGTCTGGTAGTTTAAAATACTAGGGTAGCCCCCCACGGCCAAAGTGCCGGGCTGGATAGCCAGGGAAGGTGGACATGGGATGGTTAACTAATAAACGTTTTCGAACTATGGGGTAACTCCCACGGCTGGATAGCCGAATGAGATTAAACTATGTTTTTGGAAACAACTCTAAAATGGACAACCAACCGTGAACTCACTCAACTTTGTTGTTGACTCGTTATTACATGCTTTGCAGGTCATTAGATGCTATGGAGCTTGCATATGGAGGTGGTCGTTGTGGGATGCGAACTGATATGTCCCGTATTTAATAAATAAACTTTATGAACTTATTAAACCTACATTTTGGACTTTTAACTTAAGAACTATGGACTTATGTTTTGAACTTTATGTTTTATGCTTCCGCTGTTAAACTAAAATCGGATTAGTTCCTATTGGTCACCAATCGTATTGTGTTTGGTTTTATTTACTTGATTATGTTGTTCAATATGATTGGTGGCTCGATCCTGGTCACATCACGCCTCCAAGCGGTGGTACTACGCATGGTGGATTTTGGGGGTGTGACATTAATAATCATCTCAAAATAAACCCTCGTCAAATCAACCGGTGCACAAACCGATTATTTTCTTTAAATGGTTCAGTTAACCTAACCGCTGGTTGTTTTCACATTTTTGCTAGTTGGATATTGCTTTAATCGGATATTACTTTAACTGGTTTGTTTATTCACTTCAACCTGTTCGGTTAATAACCGGTTATTTTCAAAAAAAATATTCGCGATTAACCAGTCCATCAGTTAAAAACCAGTTAAAAATAACCGGTTAGTTCTAAAAGATCCCTAACCAATTACTAACCTACGGTTAAAAACATCCACTAATCAGTTACTCCTCGATCAACTATTAACCAGTTATGGTTTTAGTTAATCACCAGTTTTGCAACTTTCGAGTTTCGTCTAAGGGTTTGTTTTTTTCGCATATGGATCCAAAAGGTTTGAAATCTTGCCATTTTCATCTGACTCATTAACCCCATCCATTTTCCTCCGTTAAGTCAGGGGAATTTCCATCTTTTTGGTTAACTTAAAGGGTAACTTTTTCAAGGGTATTCAGTTTTTTACATAAACTAAAAAAGACCGTATTGCCCTTTAAATTATGAAAAAAAGACGGAAATAGCCCTGACTTAACCGAGGAAAATGGATAGATGATAGAGTTAATAAGCCGGATGAAGAAGGTAAGATTTCAAACCTTTTGGATCCAGATGCGAAAAAAACAAACCTTTGGACAAAATTTGCAAAACTGGCCAAACCTCAGGGATGAAAATGGCATTTTACTCAAAATAAAACTAAAAAAACAATAATGAAGTTGAGAAAATGAATCTTACCTCCAAAGTTAAATTCGTTACCACTTCGATATCTGAATTTAGCAGCTTCATTGACAATCTACAAGAACTAATGAGCTAAATGCCAGTCGTTTGGATACTGAATATATGATAAATTAGCACGGTGGAGCTACATACCTGATCAAAAGCAGGAAAAAATTAATCTGCAAATTGAATTTCCGCTATAGCGTGATTCCCCTGTTACAAAAGTAACAACAATAAGCCATCACTACAACTATATTTAAAACATGGTATAATATCTTTAAACACTTACCATTGCTGCAGGACCAATAGCAAATCCAACAGAACCCTGTAGTAAACCAACATAAAAAGTCAACTTTGTAGCTTAAAACAAGTCAAAATTGTCAAGAAACCTAAAACTCCATGTTAAGCTCTTCCTGCATCAAATTAAATGGTATGAAATCAATAAAAAAAACTAACTGAAGATTATGTTATCATGTTAACTTCCTCCTGCATAAAATTTTAGTGAAATGAGTTCGATCCAAAAAGTAACAGAAACCCTAAACTAAAGATTAAAACTAAAGAGTATGTTATGATGGATTCATGTTAAGCTTTAATGGGGTGAGGTCTATTAAAAAGAAATAGAAACCCTAAGCTGAAGAGTATGTTATCATGTTCAGCTCTTCATAGATCAAATTTAATGGAATAAAATCAATCACAAAGCAACTAAACCCTAAAGTCCTAAACTAAAAGAGCATATTATCATGTTAAACTCTTCCTGCATAAAAAAATTATGGTATGGAATCAATGAAAAACTAACCAAAACCCTAAATTTATGTTAAGCTCTTCCTGTATAATAAAATCAACCAAAAAGTAACAGAAACCCTAACTGAAAATTATGTTATCATGTTAGCAATCAAACTGTGAAACCCTAAATCGAATCGATACCAAATTAACATAATATGTAAATTAGGTAATACCTCGATATCGAGAGTGCAATCCATACCAACAGAAGTTCGAATTTCCCACTCCTCATTGCTGTGATCTTCCGGTTTAGATAGTTGCGGCTTCCGGTTCTCATCATCATCTTCTTCGTTGTCATCAAGCTCTTGAATATCAGACTCCAGGTCTCGATTGGAAGCGTGGGGTTCGGAAACAAGGCCTTGGAGAAAGGGGGAATATGGTTTAGGGTTGTGGAGACGGTGAATGAGTTCATCGGTGTCTTTTTGGAGATGATTGTGAGGTTTGTGTTTTAGGGTTTCTGTGGGAAGAAGAAACGATAGGAATAGATCTTCTGGCGTATAATAAAAGTGTCTTGGGATGGGGATGAGTAAAGGGATTCAAAAATTGAATCCAGATCTGGCCACCCAAAGTTTGGTTTGCCGCCCGTGATTTTTTGTGCTTTAGATGCTTGCCGTGTGTTGAAGAAAGTTTTTCAACACCTTTATGCTTTAAAGGTTGTATAATGTGCTTAAAATGGTTGTACAATGGCAAATGACCATTCTTGCCCTTCCTATATGCTTATTAAAGTAGTATATATATAGGGGACCGCTAAAATGAGAACCAACTCGAGTTGTAAGAACCGTGAGAACTACACCGTACGGGGCGAGGTGGACCAAAATTTTTTTTCATAAACGTAGATGCGTGTATTATAAACACATTTGTAAAAAAAAAAATTCAAAAAAAAAATGTCGTGTGTGTAGTTTTGAGCACCACAAGTTTCTGTTTACGGGTACCATAAATCTTACCAGAAAATTTACGGTACCCATAAACACAAACTTGTGGTGCTCAAAACTACACACACGACATTTTTTTTTGATTTTTTTTTACAAATGTGTTTATAATACACTCATCTACGTTTATGAAAAAAAATTGGTCCACCTCGCCCCGGATCAAAAAGTTCTCACGGTTCTTACAACTCGAGATGGTTCTTATTTTAGCGCAATTCTATATATATATATATATATATATATATATATATATATATATATATATCCGACTCAAACGAACTCCGATTGGACTCATTCCAGCGGCGTTGGAACCGGCTCGTCGAACCCTAACTTGGATCTCTTAACCCTAAACCCTAAATCATAACCCCTAAACCCTAAATATATTATGGTTTGGCTTTTATGGTTTAGCTTTAGGGTTTAGGGTGTAGTTTTAGGTCTAACTTTAGGGTTTAGGGTTTGGCTTTTACGGTTTAGCTTAGGTTTTAGCCTTATTTTTTAGCTTTAGGGTTTAGAGTTTAGGAGTTAGGATTTAGGGTTTAGGGTTAAGAGATCCTAGGTAGGGTTCTACGAGCCGGTTCCAACGCCGCGGGAATGAGTCCAATCGGAGTTCGTTTGAGTTGGTTCCCCATTGTTCCTCACTTTTTAGTGTTCCCCAATGAACCTTCCCCTATATATATATATATATATATATATATATATAGTTAAAGAGTAAAATACAATATCCCTTAACGTACAATGCGTATGATATAGTGAAATCACATGTTATAAAAAAGCATGTTGGAAGTCGCATGCTGGGTTTTTTGGTGAAATCGCAGGTTGTTTTTTTAGCAATTTCGCATGTTGGTAAATATGATAAAATCGCATGTTGGTATATAAAGCAATATCGCATGTTAGTTTTTCAGCATAAATCGCATGTCCAAAATTGAATTCGCACCAGATCGAACGGCTGAGATGAGCGCGTACATATATATATATATGTATATATATATATATATATATATATATATATATATATATATATATAGAGAGAGAGAGAGAGAGAGAGAAACGGGATCAGGAGAAAATGCCGAAAAGTGTGAGAAAGGTGAGAACGCATCCTGGCCCAACACGTGTCACGCTACACAGAGAAGGGCGGAGGGTTTTTTTTGTCATTTTATCTTCCGCTTTTCCAATTCCGCTTTTCACAATATTGATTTATTTTTGGGGTTTAAGATTTTTGGCGCTAACCAAATTCAATAATTATATGGCATTTTAATGGTTTCAATGTATTAACATTTTGGCGTTTATGGCGTTAATGGCGTTTTTTTCAAAACTCTCTTAATGGCGTTTTTCAAGGCGTTTTAGACAAGATGGCCCATTGTTCTATTATTTTTTATATACATTTTGGCGTTTGTGATATCTTGGCGTTTTACAATTCTAAAATTATATTACAACTTCAGGGAAAAAAATAGAAGCGAAAAAAATAAATTAAAAATCCTAATCGGTTCTCTCTTTACAATCTTCACTGTCATCAGTCTCTCTCTTCTTTAATACTACAAGAACTGCCACCAAATATATGGTGTTTTATGTAAAACTTAATAAACCCATCGGTTTGATTTTTTTGCCTGCTCGTCTGTTGAATTGGCCTTTTATGGATGTTTGGGGATATAGATCTATGACGTGTTGGTGAGTTTTTCACTTTGTTCTTCAACTTGATCTTCATCTTTATAATCATCCCACTCTTCAGTGTCCTTAATCTCTTCTCCTCATCCAACCCTTCTTCAAGAACAAAGAACACAAAATGACATATGACTGTTATCAGTATCTTTTTCTTGAAGATGTGTCCATCTCATGCAGCAAAATCTTACTGAGTTACTCCCCTCAGCTAACAATCCATTCAGTAAAACTAAGAAAAATACTGAATATCCAAGAAAGCATATTTGTCATCTTTGATTTTTTTAATTTTTTTGGCGTTTTACAGTGAGTGGTACTTAGTAGTATTGGCGTTTTTTTATCAAATTGAAGTTGCTGAGACGTATCATTTTATAAGGATGTCTTTTTGGGGTGTAGGTTAGGCGGTGCATTATTATAATAAAGTATTCGTCGTTTCAGTTACTGTTTTGTAATTATTGTTTTTTATAAGCTTTTATCTCTGAAGTCTGTAACACGTCTCATCTTTCAAGTTTGGCGTTTTAGATTCTAATATAATAAATTTTCCGTCTCTTCAGTTTTACTATATTGTAATTACTGTTTCTAGTTACATTTTCAAGTTTGGTTTTTATTTTATTTTTTTTTATTTTTGGGATTTTATAATACTTGTCCAAAGTAATTTTATTATGGTTTGGTAGTTTTTAGGCGTTTTATGGTATGTTGGCGTTTTGACAAGTATTTGCCTCTGTGGCGTTTTTATTACATATGGCCTTGTTATTGTATAACAATCAACTGAAAAATAAAATTAATATATATATATATATATATATATATATATATATATATATATATATATATAGGGTAGGGATATGGTAAAAAGTGTTTAAAATGTGAGAAGGGTAAGAAGTGTTTTAAACCATTGGATATTTGATCTAATGGTTGAGATCAATAGGGTATAAAAATGTAAATTGTGTTTTAATTAGAGGGACCTTATGTAAAATTGAAGGGCAATAGTGTCTTTTTCAATCTTTCAAATATGGTAACCGTATTCTACACAACCAAAAACACATACATTCACTCATTTTTCCTTAAATATCGGAATTAATGACCAAGATCTAAATCGGAAGCCTCTTTGTTTTATATAAGATTCAATGCGTGGTGTTTTACACTTAGAATAACTGTAATCAGATTCATGACGTGGTGTTTTATCTGGAGACATTGTTCATGGCGTGGTGTTTTAAACATCTGGAGACATTGTTCATGGCGTGGTGTTTTAAACATCTGGAGACATTGTTCCTGGCGTGGTGTTTTATCTGGAGACATTGTTCATGGTGTGATGTTTTATCTGGAGACATTGTTCATGGCGTGGTGTTTTGTCTCCAGATGTTTAAAACACCACGCCATGATCAATGTCTCCAGATAAAACACCACGCCATGATTCAAGTCATGGTGTTTTATCTGGAATCCAAAAAACATTAAAACACCAATTCAAGATCGAAGCTTTATGTATATAACCCTTTAATATTATAAAACCTCACGAGTATACTTGCATCACCACGATCCGTTGTGTGTATTTCGAGAATTAAATAAACCTTGAGAATTGCAGTGATCAAAATCCTTACGTTCATTAATTAAATAATGGCGTCGATTTTATAATGAGAATTACGATCAGTATATAGGAGATCACGTATAAACCAAAAAGATATGTATCTCCTAAATTAACTCCAAAACCATTACACACAATTAATTGATAAGAAAGGTAGATTACTAATGTACCCTTTTGAATTAATTAAGATAAAGGACACTTGTCATCCCCAAATTATTTCTCACACTTCTTACAAAAGTAAGACTTTGTACACGATCCTTTACCTATATATATATATATATATATATATATATATATATATATATATATATATATATATATATATATATATATATATATATATATATCTATACTACTTTAATAAGCATATAGGAAGAACAAGAATGGTCATTTGCCATTGTACAACCATTTCAAACACATTATACAACTATTTCAAGCATAAATGTGTTGAAAATGTAAAGCACAAAAAATCAATGGGCGGCCAGATCTGGATTCAATTTTTGAATCCCTTTACTCATCCCCATCCCAAGACACTTTTATTATATGCCAGAAGATCTGTTCCTATTGTTTCTTCTTCCCAGAGAAACCCTAAAACACAAACCTCACAACCATCTCCAAAAAGACACCGATGAACTCATTCACCGTCTCCACAACCCTAAACCATATTTCCCCTTTCTTCAAGGCCTTGTTTCAGAACCCCACGCTTCTAATCGAGATCTGGAGTCTGATATTCAAGAGCTTGATGACAACGAAGAAGATGATGATGAGAACCGGAAGTCGCAACTATCTAAACCGGAAGATCACAGCAATGAGGAGTGGGATATTCGAACTTCTGTTGGTATGGATTGCACTCTTGATAACGAGGTATTACCTAATTTACATATTATGTTAATTTGGTATCGATTCGGTTTAGGGTTTCTGTTACAGTTTGATTGCTAACATGATAACATAATTTTCAGGTTGATTTTATTATGCATGAAGAGCTTAACAAAAATTTAGTGTTTTTTGTTAGTTTTTCATTGATTCCATACCATAATTTTTTTATGCAAGAAGAGTTTAACATGATAATATGCTTTTTTAGTTTAGGACTTTAGGGTTTTAGTTGCTTTGTGATTGATTTTATTCCATTAAATTTGATCTAGGAAGAGCTAAACATGATAAGTTGATAACATACTCTTCAGCTTAGGGTTTCTATTTCTTTTTGATAGACCTCACCCCATTAAAGCTTAACATGAATCCATGATAACATAATCTTCAGTTTAGAGTTTCGGTTAGTTTTTTTTTATTGATTTTATACCATTTAATTTGATGCAGGAAGAGCTTAACATGAAGTTTTAGGTTTCTTGACAATTTTGACTTGTTTTAAGCTACAAAGTTGAGTTTTTTTATGTTGGTTTAGTATAGGGTTCTGTTGGATTTGCTATTGGTCTTGCAGCAATGGTAAGTGTTTAAAGATATTATACCATGTTTTAAACATAGTTGTAGTGATGGCTTATTGTTGTTACTTTTGTAACAGGGGAATCGCGCTATAGCGGAATTCGGAAATTCAATTTGCAGATTACTTTTTTCCTGCTTTTGATTAGGTATGTAGCTCCACCGTGCTAATTTATCATATATTCAGTATCCAAACGATTGGCATTTAGCTCATTAGTTCTTGTAGATTGTCAATGAAGCTGCTAAATTCAGATATCGAAGTGGTAACGAATTTAACTTTGGAGGTAAGATTCATTTTCTCAACTTCATTATTGTTTTTTTAGTTTTATTTTGAGTAAAATGCCATTTTCATCCCTGAGTTTGGCCAGTTTTGCAAATTTTGTCCAAAGGTTTGTTTTTTCGCATCTGGATCCAAAAGGTTTAAAATCTTACCATCTTCATCCGGCTTATTAACTCTATCGTCTATCCATTTTCCTCCGTTAAGTCAGGGCTATTTCCGTTTTTTTTCATAATTTAAAGGGCAATACGGTCTTTTTCAATTTATGTAAAAAGACTGAATACCCTTTAAAAAGTTGCCCTTTAAGTTATGCATTGTCACTCAAATTGTCATTGAAATGAATTTTCACCTGCTTGCCATTATTAATAACAAGGTTCATTCAGGGCAAACCATGTTACTATAAATCTTTATTAGTTGGTATCATATGCTAAAGAAAGTTTTCCTTTTAATGTAGGTAACAAACGATTAAAAGAACTACTGCAGAACATGATAATCAAACCTGTGTTGATTATGGTTCCCCTGACCTTAAACGGGCGCCAGTTCTTATATATTATAGCCTAACGGATTAACTTATTAAAGTAAGCTCTACAACTGGTATACATTTTTGTATCTTGAAAATCATTTTAATTATTTCAGATATGTTTGATTGAAAATACTAGGATTGAATCCACTGCTAAAGCTGTGCTCTCATGCCGTCACTAAAGGTATGATACAATACACCTTCCTTGTATATTACAAACAATTAAGAAATACCCTTGTCCTTTTGAAATTTTTAGGCTTGTTGGCTCTAAGACCATCCGTAGTAGGGGGGTTTTTGGGCATTTTTTCCCCAAAAAAAAAAACGCCCCAAAACACTGTCAAACCGCCCACATGGGCTTTATTTCCAGAAAATTTTGTTTTGGCGTTTTTTCCACGCCTTGTTCATTTTGTTTTGGCCAATGACAGGTTGGATGGTAAAAGTTAACCCCCAACCAAGTGGTCGCCATTGATGAAGACCACTGAGCACCGACACCATCGCCGTGGGAGGCCGTCGGCCTACACGCGGATCTCAGCCAACTGAAGTACACAACTTGGGTAAAGGTTTCATATTTGAGTGCTATATTTATCCAACAAAGATGATGAGGGAACAGCAACACAGGTGGTTGCAAATATCTTAAATTCGTTTAAAAATGTAAATAACAGTTGTTCTTGCAAAAAGAAATACACTATACTTTGCAAAAATGAGTTTTGAATAAATTCCTTAAATACCTCTGATGGTGGGCTATTTACCTCTGATGGTGGGCTATTTATGCCTAAAATGCAAAAATGAGTTTTGAATAAATTCCTTAAATACCCTCTGATGGTGGGCTATTTACGCCTAAAATTCAAGTATGGTGGTGCTTGGATATGCATTTTGAAACTGATTAGGGGTCAAACAACGAGCTGTTACATGTGTTATTAGCTAATGGGAAAATGATATCAATTTCATACTAGCTGTTACATGTCTTATTAGCTAATGGGAAAATGATATCACCTAATTATTTATATTTTGTAAAGTGAAAGTTTTATAGGTAACTTTTGCTGCTACAGGTCAAACAAAGAGCTATGTATTATCAAGCTTGTGTAATAGTAGAAGCGGTTCTAAACGGGTGGACTACTATTTCGGGTTTTGAACGGGTATAAGCAGCCTAAACTTCCGAAGTGCAACCTTGGTTTAAAAAAGTGCGCATGAGGTACGCCCAGGCGCGAGGCACATTGATGCGCAAATTTGAGCGCCTTATGTAGCCTGAGGCGTTTTGACCTGTTTGACCCGTTTGGGATTAACCACAGTTCAAATAGACACATTTACATGCGACCAGGTCAAACCATTGACTTATTATGTAATAGTTTTATTTCAGCCACACAGTGTATTGTTATTTGATGATTGAATATTATGTGTGCGATCTAAAGGGCTTGATATAACACTGATTGCGGAGTTTGTAGCTATGGTATGAGAGAGCATAAAGTTGGTGTACTTCTTATTAGGGATGAGCATGGTACTGATATCGAAATTCGTCAAAACTGGGTACTATTTGAAGATAAAATTTGGTATTTTACCGGCATGGTACCGAACCAGTACCCATATCGAAAGTACCGTATCAAAAATGCCAAAACGTGGGTACCGTTCGGCACTGAAGAGGTATTGAATGTAGCACCTGATGCTCCATTTCTTTTTTAAAAAATAATCAACTTTTTCATTTTTAAAAAATAACAACATATGTATCATTTGTTTTAATTCTTTTTCTATGTTTATATGTAGGATCGTCGAAGTCGAATGTAGCACCTGATGCTCCATTTCGGTCCCTACCCTTATTAAATCTGAAATTGTTGCAGAAGCAAGGATTCAAGATTATATAAATAGGGTAAAGTTCTTGTACAAATAATCTTAATATACTAAACATACAAATTGAAGGAAAACTCAAAAAGACAAGGTGGCATTTTTGTAATTATCAATAACTATCAAAGTTACTCTACAAATATACCTAAAAAAACCTAACCACTCCCCCCACCCCCAAAAAAAACCTAAACCCCCCACCCCCCAAAAACCTAAAAAAAAAACCTAACCCCCCCCCCCACCCCCAAAAACCTAAAAAAAACCTAACCCCCCCCCCCCCCCACCCAAGCTAAAATGCTAAAAACTAAACCCCCCAAAAAACCTAAAAAAATCTAAAAAAATAAAAAAAAAAACACACAAATTATTTTATTTTATTTTTTTAACATTTTTTATTAAAAAATCGCTACTTTTAGTAGCAGCAAAAAAAAAAAAAAAAAATTTTTTTTGCTAACAAAATGTAGTGATTTTTTAATAAAAAATGTTAAAAAAAAATTGTGTTTTTTTAGGTATTTTTGGTTGTAACTTTGATAGTTGGTGGTAATTACAAAAATGCCACCTTGTCTTTTTGGGTTTTCTTTCAATTTATATGTTTAGTATGTTAAGATTATTTGTATTTGATCTTTTGCCTATATATATAATCTTCGGTTTTGTATATCTACAGCTGCCTTTTTCAAGTATTGGTCCTTTCACTTTACATGTATGTTTTTTGAAGATGGTTACAGCATCTGCTTTCAATATAAAAAAAAATCACAAAGTGATTAAAAAATAAAATTTTATTTCGCTTACGCAGGAACCAAACCAACAAGACACTGAAAACAATTGGGCTTCTTTGAATGATAGATATAGAATATAGTATAGATAAAGATTAGAAGCATTTCACATCTGTGGTTTCTGTAAGGTTCACACTTCACCTTAGCCATATAAGCTGCTCCAATTGGTTAAATTGATCCTGCTAACTACTTTCGACTTCATTTGATCGATCTCAGCATGTCTAGGTGTAGTTCATTTATACTGTACTGTTGAGATATACGCAATCTGTTCTTTTATTCATGGATTGAAAATGATGATTTGTAATTTTCAAATTTATATACGTTTGAGTTTAGTGCTCGGAATCATTGGGTGAATGTGGTGACGCTTGGGTCTTGGTCAAAGGGTGGTCAGCAGAAGTCAAAATACTCAGTCCGCTTACCGAGTTGTACAATGCGATTTAGTTACGAAACAGCCACGAGGAAAGGTATAATCGCACACTCGACCAACAAATTAGTTACACAACCATAAATCTGTCGTTCAGTATTACCAATATTGTCATTAAATAACATCTTCTACTTCAATGCTTTCTTTCAAAGGAAGTCCGTACTGGATGGCACCCGAGGTACTTTTTCTCCTTTCTAAACGTCGTTTTTACACATATATGCCCGCTTTACTCATCTGGTTTATATAATATCAGGTTGTAATGAATACAAGTGGTTATAGTCTTGCGGTTCCCTCAAGACACAGTGGCAAAATGACATTTGACCCGTGGTATGAAGTTCCGCAGGTCAAACTACACCCACTAGAACCCCAAGATCATGGATCGTTTGATTAGGGTCCAGTGACCAATAGACCTGCTAGATCACTGGTCAATCCAGTGTCAAGTATATTGGGCAGAGGTTGTAGGGAATTATTCGTTTCTGTGATGCACTGTAAATAAAACCTACTAGAAAAGAACTTTTAATAGTGCACATTTCTTAAAGACTTGAAGTGAATTGGTCTACTTGCTAAAATACGTCATGTACTTTAACCTTTCAAACAATTGTTATTTTACTAAGCCAAAGAATTGTTATTATAGCAAGCCATGTGCATATCTGTGTTGTAAGTAATATCGATTTTATATTATGATTTTTTAAAATTACAACGTTAGCGCGTCGCCACTAAGAACCGAACACATGAACAATTATTCTTTCATATTACATCAGTTTTTATGATCTTTCTTTTGATTGCTATAGCATCTATTATTATTGAATTGTGGATCCGATACCGACCTATTGTTATTGAATTGTTGATCCGATAGCGACAACTTACTTCCACAAGCTTTTCAACGGAGATGGGGCTTACCAACAACAAAGCGACAACTCGATTACACAGAGACAACAACGAAATAACTGCTATTGTAGGCGTATCACACAGGGAGAGGTGATGGCAGCACTTAAGAAGATGGGAAGGGCTAAGGCAGTGGGCCCGGACAACATACCAATTGAGGTGTGGAAGTGCTTGGGACATGCTGGAGTTCAATGGCTAACTAATTTGTTCAATCTCATTTTCAGATCTGGAAGAATTCCAGACCAGTGGAGGAGTAGTATTGTAGTGCCTTTATATAAGAACAAAGGAGACGCCCAATGTTGTGGTAGTTATATAGGGATTAAGTTGTTAAGCCATACTATGAAGTTATGGGAGAGGGTGATTGAGACTAGACTTAGAAGAGAAACCCAGGTTACGGTAAACCAATTTGGTTTCATGCCAGGGCGGTCAACTACAGAAGCGATACACATTTTAAGGAGATTGATGGAAAAATATAGAGAGAAAAATCGTGATCTACATATGGTGTTCATTGATTTAGAAAATGCGTATGACAGTGTGCCACATGGATTGATATGGGACAGTTTAGAGGATAGAGGGGTACCTAGTAAGTATATAGACTTAATTAAGGATATGTATGTTAAGACTAACACTAGTGTTCGTGCACCGGTAGGGGATACTGATTTCTTTCCTGTGGAAGTAGGACTCCACCAAGGGTCAGCGTTGAGTCCTTTTCTATTTGCGATTGTCCTAGATGAGTTGTCAAAGTCGTTTCAGGAGTCAGTTCCGTGGTGCTTGCTTTTTGTAGACGATATTGTGTTGATTGAAGAAAGTAAACAGAGCTTGAATGTGAGGTTAGAAGATTGGCGGGTAGCCTTAGAATGCAAAGGTTTGAGGATAAGTCGCTCTAAGACTGAATACCTTTACTGTGATTTTAGTGGAGCAGGCGATGAGCACGACACCCAGATCACCATTGAGGGCCAGGTGGTTCCACAGGCAACTAAGTTCAAGTATCTAGGATCGTTTGTTCAGAGCAATGGAGAGATAGACAGTGACGTAGCTCACCGTATCCAGGCTGGATGGTGTAGGTGGAGAGCAGCCACAGGGGTGTTGTGCGACAAGAGGTTCCCTGTTAAATTAAAAGGGAAATTTTATAGGGTTGCAATTAGACCCTCTATGTTATACGGAACAGATTGTTGGGCCATCAAGAAAATTCATGCTCGAGAGCTAGAGGTAGCAGAGATGAGGATGCTAAGATGGATGTGTGGGCACACTAAGTTGGACAAAATAAGAAATGAGGTTTTTAGAGAGAGATTAGGAGTTGCTAGTATTTCAGACAAGATAAGGGAGGGGAGACTGAGATGGTTTGGGCATGTCAGGAGGAGGCAGACGACAAACCCGGTTAGAATAGTTGAAACACTTGCGGTAGATGGAAGGAGGAGTAGAGGCAGACCGAAAATGACGTGGGATGAGCGGATTAGACAAGATTTGCTAGATTTGCACCTCTTTGAGGACATGGTCGAGGACAGATCTTCGTGGAGACGTAGGATTAAGGTTAAAGATTTTTAGGAGTTTGGCATGGTTTTTAGCTTAGGCTCCTATCTTATGAGTTTTTTTTTCAGTTTCTATGAGGTATGATATAGTTTTATATATATATATATATATAGATATATATATGTATGTATCTATGTTTTCACCTATTCTCGGTGTCGTAGTTTTACTAACAAGCATTTACTTATTTATCCGTTTATTATTATTTTTATTTCTATCTTTTGTAGTAGTGGTGTGCTTATATATGTTTTTTTAGAAGCTTATGTCTTGGTTATGGTTTTTGGAGCCGGGGGTCTCACTGGAAGCAGCCTCTCTATCCCCTGGGATAGAGGTAAGGCGTGCCTACATCCTACCCTCCCCAGACCCTATCAATAGCTTCGCTATATGTGGGATTATACTGGGTATGGTTGTTGTTGTTGTTGTTGATCCGATAGCGCTTTTGTGCACGAATGGTTCTTTGTCAATAAGACCCGCCATGTCCGAGGTAATGAGTATGCATTAAGGTTGAACATGTGTCCTAGAGATAGACCCGCAACAACGCGCGGGTAAACTGCTAGTATATATATATATATATATATATATATATATATATATATATATATATATATATATATATATATATATATATAGGGGAGGGTTATCTTGAGAACGCTAAATATTGCGAGAACCGTGAGAACGAATGAAAAAACCAATCAAAACCAATTTTTTATACAAACCTCATTGTAATTAAGATACAACATCAAAACAAGAATTTATAACATCAAATAATTCATTTCTCATTTCAAAATCATTCTTTTTATATTTTTTACACATGTGTAAATATAGCAGATTTACACATGTGTAAATGACAAACTTACACATGTGTAAATTTTCTTTATTTATGAATTCACGTAAATTTAAACGTGTAAATTGAATTTCTAACATTGTATTGGAATAATAATGATAAGTGTAGAAAAAATTTTTGAATTTGAATTGTTTTTGACCAAGTTCTCATGTTTTTTTCATTTGTTCTTACGGTTCTCACAGTATTTAGTGTTCTCATTTAAACCCTCCCATATATATATATATATATAGGATTAGGTTCAAACGTGAACAAAATCCCAAGAGTGAACTGCGTGAACTGATCTGGGCCCTTGATTTTTATGATCTTGAGATTAAAGTGAGTGGCATGATGGTAATTATTTAGTTAATTTCATTTGATTAAATACAAAAGGGGTATATGTGTAATTTCAATCTTAAATTGATTGCATAAATCTCTCACAAATCAAATAATCAATTATCCTCTTAAATTGAATGCATAAATCTCTCACAAATTAAGTCAAGGATTAGGAAAGATGTAACTTAATTCAATTATTAAAATAATTATTTGTTTAAATGCGATGTACACATGTGTGTTCTGATTTTTCCCTCTTTTTAATGCGATGTACACACGTGTATATCGTCTGTTTTTGTGATATCTCAGAATTTTTTTTGTAATGAATGTTGATTTACACCTGTGAATTACTGTACACATATGTACGATGCTAAGTACACATGTGTACTGTTCTATTTATATCCAAGTACACATGTGTATACCGTTGAAATATGAAGGTTACGTGGATCATAAAAATCAAAATTTGAATTCTGGTGATGAAATCTGAAATAAAAATTAAATTGAAATCTGGTGATTTGTTGTTTGTTTTGATATTTATGTTATTAATAAATAAACATAATGTGGATAATGAATTTAAATTAGGAAAGATGTAACTTAATTCAATTATTAAAATAATGATTTAAATCTAATTTTTTTATATAATTACAATCCTACCCTTAACAACTAAAAAGGAAATCAAGGGTCCATATCTGTTCACGCAGTTCACTCTTGGGAGGTTGTTCACGCTGGAACCCTACCCTATATATATATATATATATATATATAGGGAGCCGCTAGAATGAGAACCACCTCGAGTTGTAAGAACCGCGAGAACTACACCCCACGGAGCGCCGTTTGCCATGATTTTTTTTTTACAAGTAGATGTGTATATTATAAACACAGCCGTAAAAAATCATGGCGAACGGCGCTCCGTGGAGTGTAGTTTTTTACACCACAAGTTTGGTGAAAAAAAAAGAAAAAAGAAAAAAAATTAAAAAACACCAAACTTGTGGTGTAAAAAACTACACCCCACGGAGCGCCGTTCGCCATGATTTTTTACGGCTGTGTTTATAATACACACATCTACTTGTAAAAAAAAAAATCATGGTGAACGGCGCTCCGTGGGGTGTAGTTCTCACGGTTCTTACAACTCGAGGTGGTTCTCATTCTAGCAGCCCCCTATATATATATATATATATATATATATATATATATATATATATATATATATATATATATATATATATATATATGTATGTATATATATATATATATATGTATGTATATATATATATATATGTATGTATATATATATATATATGTATGTATATATATATATATATATGTATGTATATATATATATATATATGTATGTATATATATATATATGTATGTATATATATATATATATATATATGTATGTATGTATGTATGTATATATATATGTATATATAAATAAACAATTGATCTTCCAAATTTTCACTTTCACTAGTCTCTTTCTACTTTTGAAGTATCTTCACTGCCTGTTTCGACTTTCGTATGATTTTTTTTATTTTTGTTTTTTGAAGTTTTTTTGTCGCCGTGTGGAAGCAAAAAGTCTGAAATCAGCCTCTTTTTCTTGAATATTTATCCATCTCATGCAGTGAAAAGAATGTTTGATTTTTTAACTTTTTGGCATTTTACTGAGAAAAAGAACACCACTAAATAAAAGCACATTAAAACTCTAAACTTGATCATGCTAAATCAATAATGTTTTGCTGTATGGTGATGGACAACATTGTTAATCCTCGGTTAAGAAAGATGTCTGACAATGTTGTCCATCCCATATAGCTAAACTTTATTGACAACAAGCCTCAATAATGTTTTTGTATATATTGGCGTTATAAATTGGATGGAAGTTGAGGATAAAGTCATTAAGATTTTACTCAATGATGGACAATATCCTCACTGAAGGATATTGTCCATTACATTGAGCGAAACCTTAACGACAACCAAACTGAATTTCAAATAAAAGTTTTGGTTTAGAAGATATTTGATGTTTGGGTTTTTTGGCGTTTTCTAAGACGAATGGTATATATTAAATACGGCGTTTGGGTTTTTGTGTGTTTTAATTGAAGGTCTGAGATGTTGTATATATAGGATGTTTTTTGGCGGTTTTATTAGGCGCGGTTTTATTATAATTAATTTTGGTGTTTTATATCTAATGGCGTTTTTTAGATTATGATGGTGTGTGCTATTGTAGGTTAAGGTGGTAATTTAATTGCATTTATTTCATGTGATGGTGTTTTTTGTAGAGAAGTCAAAAGACGTTTTAACAATGAAGCGCGCCACAGCAATAAAAGTTATGTTATTTACGAAAACTCCACCACATCATCTAGTCCATAGATTGTTTTGATCGGACGATCCATAACCGTTCTCTCTGTTCTCACACTTTTCACCGTTTTCTCTAAATCCTGACCCTATATATATATATATATATATATATATATATATATATATATATATATATATATATATATATAGGGGACCGCTAAAATGAAAACCACCTCCAGTTGTAAGAACCGCGAGAACCAGTTCCTAGCCATTCGATCTTCAAGATCAATAGATGAGATTAAAAGTAACTAAAAATAATATTAAATACTTATTGTCTTATTATGTTTTTAATATTTTAATCCAAAAGGGTAATTTAGTGAAATGACTCTATTTTGTCCTTTTGTCTTTATTGTTTTTTATTAGTTTTTTGTATTATTATATTAGTTTTTATTTTTTAAACCTAATTTTTTTATTGAAAGCATTTTTAAATTCAGATTTTTTTTAAATATTTTTTATACTTTTTACATTTTAAGTTTTGCGTTAAACTTTTTACGTTTTACTTTACGTTTTTACATTTTACGCGCCGGTTAAGTTTTTTTATACTTTTTTACGTTTTTACGTTTTACGCGTTAAATTTTTTTATACTTTTTACATTTTACGTTTTTACGTTTTACGCGCCGTTTTATGTTTTTACGTTAACGTTTTTACGTTTTATGTAAAACTTTTTTACGTTTTTACGTTTTATGTAAAAAATTTTACGTTTTACGTTTTAAAAAATTTTACGTTTTACGTTTTACGTAAAACTTTTACGTTTTATGTTTTACGTAAAACTTTTTACGTTTTATGTTTTTACGTTTTACGTTAAAAAGTTTACAGTTTAACTTTTTTTTACAAAAACTTTTTTACGCAAAAACGAACGCACCCAGAAATCACACAGTCGGGAGGTGTCTCAGATATATCGTTATCATCATCGACTATGGGGGGAAAACAACAACATCAAAACAAAAATGTATCTCGAAAATAAAACGGGGTTTGGCTCAGACTATCCGATAATCAAAAGGCTGCAAAAGTGGGGTTGCAGGTTCAAAAAACTTACCCTCCGCAGTCCTTGCCGCGCCATTGTCATCAAAATCTACGTTTTTTTTGTGCATCATCGCCCCCCCCCCCAAATCCAAACCGATCAAAACCCACATAATCAAAGAATACAAATGCATCATCCAAGCAACCTGTATCCATTTAGAAAACATTCAAACAAGTACACCTAACTTTTTCCAGATCCAAAAAACATTCAAACATCAAAATAACCAGCATCATCAAAAACACCCATAAGAAATCACCATTGCTAGAGAGAGAAGCCCACAAGAAATCATCACCCACCAAACAAAATCAAGAACAGAATAAATCAACACCCACCAAACAAAATCTAGAATAGAATAAATCAATACCCACCAAACAAAATCAAGAACAGAATAAATCAAAATAACTAGCATCATAAAAAACACCCACAAGTGGTGACAAAGGTCCAGAAGTTCAGATCTACGAATAACTAAACGCTATACACCTTTACTTACACATTCGTAACAAACCACCACCATCACCGATCTCTGCAAAAAACCACCCACCGGTCTCCCCACAAACCACCACCGCCTTCCGCCTCTGCACAACTCCCACCAAACCACCGCCCCACCACCGCCTTCCGCCTCTGTTTGGGGCCACCGGCATCACGAGCCGCCACCAAACCACCGCCTTCCGCCTCTGTTTAGGGCCACCGGCATCACGAGCCGCCACCACAGTTGGGTGGCCGGCGATTACTTTGGAGACGGAGGGGGGGTGTTTTGTCTGGTGGTTGTTATCGGAAAACAGGGTGATTGAAAGAGAAAGAAACAGGGGTGGGTTTCAATCGTCGACATCATCATCTTCGTTTAACAGGTTTAAAAAGAAAGAGATGAATGAGAGATGGGTGTGGGGGTTGGATTTCAAGAGAGAGAGAGATGAATGAGAGATGCTATTTTAAAAATGGATTGATAGTCTGCATCTTATAAATTTAAAAGAAAGAGAGAGGAGAGAGGAGAGAGGAAGGATATGACATTTGGGGTAAATGACCGATATACCCTTATTGTAGGCAAAATCTGATTGGTGGAGACTGGTTCTCATGGTTCTTACAACTGGGGGTGGTTTTTATTTTAGCGGCTCCCTATATATATATATATATATATATATATATATATATATATATATATATATATATATATATATATATATATATATATATATATATATATATATATATATACTAGTCGTTTACCCGCGCGATGCGGCGGGAAACATATCACTTAGGCTAGTGATTTTAGGGCTATGTACGGGGCGGTTCGGTTTTGAGCCATAACCAAAACCAAATTCGCGATGCAACGAAAAACACAACACTTGTTAGTAATTCTAAAGGTGTGCATGAGAAGGTTCAGTTCAGTTGGGTCATAACTAAAATCTAAATTTTCGGTTAAGGTACTTCAAAACTGGTCATGAGGATTTAATCTCTAGACTTTAAATAATATAGGCCTTTAACCCAATAGTTTCATTTTTCTATTATAGCTTTTGTTCCTTATTGTTTTACAGCTAATTCGCGCCATAACTTTTTAGAAAACAGACTAATCCAGTACCCACCGAAAAAAATATAAATTTACTTTTACGTTTTCTGAAATTGATGTTTTAAAACTGGTCATTATTAATTATTACAAGTTGGTTTTGAATATATATTGTAATAGAATATAGTAGTTTAAAAAGCTGGTCTTTATTGTTTGATTCGTACACGGATTCCCAACTGCAACGCACGGTGGGGAAATCCTAGGCCACACATTCTCAGTTAATGGATAGTAAACTCCTGTGAATATCAAGAGGAAGAAAAGGACAGCAGGCTAGATGAACCGAAGATTGGTTTGAGTCGAATATAGCACCAGCTCGACTCAACCACCTACAGTCAGTCATATGGACTCCGGGAACCTTAGTACCATTCTAATTTCCGCTCAATTCAAGCCTATTAGGACACTCAACTTGTTGACCAAAATAAACTACCCTGGAACCCGTTCACAAGATAAGATCATAGAAGTCGTCAAACTTAACAAACATAGATTATTAAATTCAATCCAGCAACATAAAAATTTGTGACAAATAACAGCAGTTAAAAAAACAAGGTTAAAAGTTAACAGAAAATTTCAAAGTTTAAACACTCGAATTAAAGAGAAAAGATGGACAAATATCTATTCCTCCTCTTCTGCCTCTTCCAGCCACTTCACAAACGGCTCCAACGCCTTCACAAAGCTTTGCCTGCACCGTAAAAATCAGGATCTCTAACTTCTTGTTTCTTATCGATCGAGTTCAAATGAATTTTGCGTGAGACTATAAAATATACATAGCTTCGTTTTGGGTTGGTTCCTTTAGCGACCCAATGAAGTATCGTGTCTTCAGCAAGAACGTCTTGGTCATAAAGAGACCTCACAACTTCATGGAACAACTTCATTAGCTTCGTATCTTCGTAACACTGAACTTGAACTTTGTAAAGTAGTTCGAGCTCAAGCTTTTCGCTTGTGCAAAACGTGTTCAATAGCTTCGCCCATGTTTTCACCTGCACAAACAAAAATTCCCAAATTATTAACACAAATACTCCTTTTTCATGCAAAATCTTGCTAAAATTAGAGGTGCAAACAAGCTGAGCAGCTCGAAACAAGCTGGGCCGAGCTTGAGCCTAAAATTAAGTCCGTATATTTATCGAGCCCGAGCTAGAGCTTGGCATGTGAAGCTCATCGGGCTCATCAAGCCTTAGTGTAATATTAGTTACTAAATCAACCTCAGAATCGACCGCGCAGACTCAAAACACTTTGAAACAGCATGTTGACCAGCAGGTGTTATTTAGAAAACCATATACTGGTTCTATCATTCTAATTATTAGGGTTCAAATTTAAATTAATCATTTTTAACTAAAACAAATAAAAAAAATTAAAGAGAAAATTCACCTTGATTCAAGCTCCGCGTCTTTCTGCATCAGCGCTTTATTTAAACCGTCTTTAATCTCAGAAAACCGGTTCGCAACCACAAACGCACCGGCTGCGCAATCTGATATCTTCTTAATTTGCTGTTCTCTTTCTTTGACTGTGTTACTTAACTAACTCGTTTATCACACAACTTTTTCCACTCAACCGTGATGATAGCTGGCGGATTACTTGATCTTTTTCACTGCAGTCTTTGTTGGTGCGCTTCCGACATCACTTGCGGTAACATGCTAGTAAGCGGGACCTGAATGCCTTCATGTGGGCCCTGATTCCGTCTCCATAAGGGTTGCGAAAAAAAACTCCCAAAATGGAATTCCAAATTGCCCGCACATTATGCGAGTAAGGTCAAATAGAGGATTTGGCACCTACAAATTAATTAAACAAGTTCAGCTTACGTAATTAAAAACCAATTTAAAGGAAAAAAGTGTAAAAAATAAATAAATAAACAAACAAACAAAACATGAATCATAAATCTGGTATTGAAACTAACCAAAGCAAGCACCAAAATTGTGAAAAAAAACTCAAATATTGTGCATGTGACAGGAACCAACGTTTTAAACGATTTAAGATTGATGCAAATCCATGATTATCTGATGAAGATCCATCTAGTTCTTTACTTCTTCTGCAGCATCTACTATCTCGCCTGAGAGACTCGCTGCAAAAAGATACAGCATAGTAAAAAAGTAAATAAAATTCATCGTTTTTATTTTAAGAAATTAACCGTGCACGCACACACACACATAAGTGATATTTACAAACCTGCTCTTGAATACAATATGGAGGGAGCTTTCCTAATGCGGTTACGAGGCCCCAAAGAATAGCTTCTACTTGTACTTGCGGTAATATGCTAGTAAGCGGGACCTGAATGCCTTCATGTGGGCCCTGGTTCCGTCTCTATAATGGTTTGCAAGCTGGCCAGAGCTGCTGCCAACAACCGTAATGCCTAAAATTATAACAAACAATAACAAATCAGAGTTATTGCCAACAACCGTGACTAAAAGTTGAAAGTCAAACACATTTACATATAAATATGCCGATTCTTGTTATGTTTTTATTTCAAATGAGTCAAATGAGTAAAAAAATATAAAAGGACAAAATTACCCACAACTTTAGCACCTTGCTTTATGAAAACCAAAGACCCTATTTCTCCAATTGCTTTATTATCCATATCATATGTCCTAAAATTCAGCAAGATAAACTATAAAGATCATAAGATTAACACATTTAAGAAAGTTTTTCAGACAAGTAAAATTCAATTCATACATGAATAATCACTATAGTTATTTCAAGAGACAGTTCCACAATAAACACACAAGAAACATTTAAAAAAGTAGATTTAGCTAGCAACATATTATTTTTAATGATAGGAATTCATGTCGTCCAATCTCAGTAAATCTTTAATTGTGAAATTTAAATGGAAAATGAACTTTTTTCAGTCAATGAACATTAATCTCCTTTTAAACTATTTTCAATATTTTGTATCATATTTTTTTGAACGGCTACTAACTCCAAGAGGCGAGAGGTCTTCGCACACACATGCATCCGAAGTGACACATCCATGGGTCCTTAGTCACCCTCGGGCGAGGCATCCGAAAGTGACCAAGCGCTCCCCGAGAAAATTTCCAGCCAACAGCCACATGACTACCGTTGCAGCCTCCGCACTCATAAGAGCCGGAGTAACCGCAATGCAATAGAAAACTCGGGAGTGGCTTAAGACTCGAACCCGTTATTAACCGAAACCATAACCGGTAATAACCGCTCGAGAGAAAAGTCGTAAAACTGGCCAAATCTCAGGAACGAAATTGGCATTTTACTCAAAAAATAGTGTTTAGATGTTATTTATTGTCTGAAATTGTAATAATCAGATGTCAAAAGTGTTTGACAAATTCAAAGGCCCTCCTTAGGAAGATGTTACCAGCTTAAAAGTTCTCGGAGTTCCAAGCTGTAAATATTATGATCGTCGGATGGGTGAAGCGTGTTAACCCACCCAAAAGCGCCCAAATGCAGCATTCTTGGCGGGTCAGAAGGCCTATCGGGCCAGTTTTCAATGGCTTCCTGTGACGCATCGTCATACCAAACCTCATCGGTTCCATGCATATGTGCACCTGGACCGAAACCCTTCCCTGGTTTAAGAAAGAGCCACGTCATTTATCAAACGACAGTAACCAAAAAAATCTCAATACACTTATCCAGAAGTATTTAACAAGAGCTGGGAATTTTGATCGGTTTACGGGTAAATGGGTCAACTCGGGCTATACCCCATACAGTACACACCTTTCTACAAATAGCACCTAGCGATTTTTACTTCAATCATGCAGAAATATTAAATTTTTACTTCAAATAGCACCATACAAAATACTTCTTATAACCGGTACCAAACTTGAAATGAAAATCATAGATCACAATATTAAATTTGCTCCGAAGATATCGTCTAGTAAAATAAAACATAAATCGAAGTATAGCATCAACAAACACATAGCATTCAACAATCAACAAACATCATTACATATGTGTGGGGGCTTTATGGTGTTCTTGTATTCTTGCTTTCTGAAAGCAGCACACAATCCCTGCAGGAGGTATTCTAGTGTCTCGTTTTCTTAACGCCAAATAAGCCAATTAGATACAAATTGTTTTTTTTTCAAACCGAACCAGGGTTTTTTAACGGAACCGGTTTTTTGTTGATAAAAAGATCGTTTTTTTAACAGGGTCGGTTTTAAACCAGTTTGATCGCCTTAAGATCCTAATTGATACGGATCGGTTTGGGTCAGGCTTCAAACCTGTTATAAAAAAATGAATTTTTTACATATATACATTTTTTGGATTAAAACAAACAATTTACTAAAAAAATCACTTAAAAGTTATAAGAACCGGTTTTATTTAAACTATAAAAAACCAGTTCTTTTTTTAAATCGGTTTTCGATGCGTGATGGGGAAACCGGTGGTTTCGGGTTGGGTTGAAACCGGTTTATAAAAATCCGTTTCTTTTTAAAACGGTACGACCACAACCCAACCCAACCCAAATACATACGACCACAACCCAACCCAAATACATCCAGTTTATTAAAACGACCACAACCCAACCCAACCCATGATAAAATTACCCACTTTAAAACATTACCCGACTCTTTTCTGTGTTGCTTTTGTGACTCAACAAAGCGTCATTTACAAACTTAAGTCATCACCATCTTTACCCAGTTTTGACAATGATCCTCAGAGTAGTTAACTGCTGGTGTACTCTGCAACCTATACATCAAAACTCAAAATGTAATTGCAAATCAACCAATCAAATCAAAATAAACAACACAGAATCATAAAGCAAGATTTCTGAACGCCAAATTTGAGTTATTTTATCATAAAGCAAGATTTCTGAACAATAGCGTGTGACCTAAACAAATCAAAAGGAGGTCGCCGGACATACCTCAGTTTGTCTATCGGAACCTACCTCAATCACCATCTACAGCCGGGAACTCTTCTCCATAGCCACCGATCTTTGCAGACTTGATTCCCTATAAACTACCCGATGCCCGATTTGGTGAGTTATGAAACCCTAGATCTAAAAATCGTAATTATTGTTCCAAAACTCATGGATACTGAAACCCTAGACCTCAAAAATCATAATTATTGTTCCAAAACTCATGGATACTCAGATTCAAAAACACAAACCTGATGGTTGTTGAATCGGAAGAACGAACTTATTCGACGTCATATCTCCCAGATTTAATCTTCAAATCGGTGGTGTTCTGAGAAAGAGAGAAAAGATGGAGCTGTTCAATATACATGAGAAAGAGAGAAGATGGAGCTAAGAGCATTCACATCCAAAGAACTAAATTGTGAGTGTGGGGTTTTTAAAATATAAAGAGTATAAAAAATGGTTGTGAGTGGAGGAGAGAGAAAATGTTACTGTTCATCTGTATATTTGGGAGGACACTATTCACCCAATATAATTTTTTAATATATATTGAAAGTGGTTGTGAGTGAAGGAGAGAGAAAAATGTAATGATAAAGGTATAAAAATATTATTTAATTGAAAAGGAGAGAGAAAAAGTATTTGTTTTTAGTGGAAATATATTGATATATGAGTTGTTTTTTAGTGGAATGTATGTATAATTTTAGGGGGCTGGATGTGAATGCTCTAAATCCTCAAATCGATGTTGAACCCTTGTTTCAAAATTCAAATGTCACAAAAGCTGTACAAAAGTAGGGATTGTAGGACAGCTGTGGGGATCATGATCCGTGTGAGTTAATGGACGGTAGGATAGGATCATGATAATGATGGACGGTAGGATCATGATCTGTGTGTTTTTGTTTGAGTTAATAAGGGTATAAGTGGAAAGTGATATTTTATAGTGTTTAAAAGACTTGTACATTATGCTTTAGAGGTGTTTTAAGGAAATTCTTATGACCTTAAGAAGTCCTTTGGATATGCTTATTAATATAGTATATATATATATATATATATATATATATATATATATATATATATATATATATATATATATATATATATATATATATATATACAGGTAGAGGATCCTGTAAAAAGTGCTCAAATTGTGAGAAGCGTGAGAAGTGTATTATAACACTATATATAATACTATATAACACCATATAAACACCGTATAACAATATGTAACACCATATAATATCATATAACACTATGTAAAACTATATACCATTATATAACAAATATAACACTATAGGTTGTCTGATAGCACGTCTATGATAGATGTATAGTGTTATATTTGTTATATAATGATATATAGTGTTACATAGTGTTATATGGTATTATATGCTGTTACATATTGTTATACGGTGTTTATATGGTGTTATATAGTGTTATAATACACTTCTCACACTTCTCACACTTTGGGCCCTTTTTACACTATCCTTACCCTATATATATATATATAGGGGGCTGCTAGAATGAGAACCACCCCGAGTTGTAAGAACCGCGAGAACTACACCCCACGGAGCGTCGTTCGCCATGATTTTTTTTACAAGTAGATATGTGTATTATAAACACAGCCGTAAAAAATCATGGCGAACGGCGCTCCGTGGGGTGTAGTTTTTTACACCACAAGTTTGGTGTTTTTTAATTTTTTTTTCTTTTTTCTTTTTTTTTTCACCAAACTTGTGGTGTAAAAAACTACACCCCACGGAGCGCCGTTCGCCATGATTTTTTACGGCTGTGTTTATAATATACACATCTACTTGTAAAAAAACAATCATGGCGAACGGCGCTCCGTGGGGTGTAGTTCTCGCGGTTCTTACAACTCGAGCTGGTTCTCATTCTAGCGGCTCCCTATATATATATGTAGGGAGGGGCTCATGCGAGAACCACCCTTATTGTGAGAACCTTGAGAAAACCAATGTGAGCACAACCTAAAATAGCTAAAAAAACCTAAAAAAATCTAACCCCTACCCCCCTCCCCCAAAAACCTAAACCCCCCCCCCCAAAAAAAAACCTAACCCCCCCCCCAAGCTAAATGCTAAAAACTAAAACCCCCAAAAAAACCTAAAAAAAACCTAACCCCCCCCCCCCCAAAAAAAAACCTAAATCCCCCTCCCCCCCCCAAGCTAAAATGCTAAAAACTAAACCCCCAAAAAACCTAAAAAAATCAAAAAAAATCAAAAAAATCTAAAAAAAAAAATCTAAATTTTTTTTTTTAATATTGTTTATGCTCAAATCGCTACTTTTAGTGGGCAAAAAAAAAATTTTAAAAAATCTTTTTTTTTTTTTTGCTTCGAAAAGTAGCGATTTTTATATAAAAAATATTAAAAAAAAAATTTTGTGTGATTTTTAGCTATTTTTATGCATTTTTGGTGTGTTCACATTGGTTCTCGCGGTTCTTACAATAAGAGGTGGTTCTCGCATGATCTTCTCCCTATATATATATATAAAAGTTGTGGATCATGAGAAAACAAGTTTAGATGAGAAAACCAAAAAACTAACTAAAAAGGCCTAAAAAACATAGCAATTTTTTTTACAATTTTTTATAAAAAAAAATCGCTATTTTTTATGTATGAAAAAAAATTTAAAAACTTTTTTTTGTACTGCACATGTGCACTAATGCGGAAAACCTAAACCATTTAACCCAACCCCCACCGACACCCCGAAAAACCTAAACCCCCACACCCCTCAAAAACCTAAATTCACCCTCCCACCAAAAGCCTAAACCCCCCAACCCCAAAAACCTAAACCCTCCCTCCCCCAACCCCTCCCGAAAACCAAGAACTAAACCCTAAACATAAACTCGAAAAAAAAACCCAACCCCCCCCACCCCCACCCCTCGCCCCCCCCCCACCCAAAACCTAATCCTAATCCTAAACCTCCAAAAAACCTAACCCTAAAAGCTAAACTATACTCAAAAGTTAATTTTAAGCATGTAATGCATATGTGTAGTACACATATAATGGACATGTGTAGTACAAGTTTTTTTTTAAAAAATATTTTTTATATATAAATAGTAGAGATTTTTTTATAAAAAATTGTAAAAAAATTGGAATGTTTTTTAGGCTTTGTTAGTTAGTTTTCTAGTTTTCTGATTTATATGTAGTTTTCTCATGAGCCTCTCCCTATATATATATATATATATATATATATATGTATAGGGTAGGGTTCCAGCGTGAACCTAATCCCATGCGTGAACTGCGTGAACTAATCTGGACCATTGATTTCCTTTTTAGTTGTTAAGGGTATGATTGTAATTATATAAAAAATTAGATTTAAATCATTATTTTAATAATTGAATTAAGTTACATCTTTCCTATTTTAAATTCATTATCCACATTATCTTTTATTTCATTTTTATTTTTTAGATTTCACCACCAGAATTCGGATTATGATTTTTAAGATTCACGTAACCTTCAGATTTCAACGGTATACACATGTGTACTTTGATATGAATTGAACAGTACACATGTGTACTCAGCATGGTACATATGTGTAATTAGCTACATAATACATACATATAAACAAAACTTGTAAACTATTTTATATTAAGCAAATAACAATTTCCATAATGTTTGCCAAACCAAAAAAAACATACAATTACAATTTCCAGTTTCGTGAAAACAATAAACGCAACATAATCGGAAAAATAAAAAAGACATAGTCTTTTACAACTATTCGCCGCGTTGTATGCTGAATCATCCTTATCGACCAAGCAAACAAACATACGTGAATCATCCTTATCGACCTCATACGTGAATCATCCTTATCGACCTTCTATCTCCACTTTCCTCGTTTACGACGTCTCCTATAATAACACAAAAAACTCAGCAATTAGTACTGTGCATAATTCACAAGTGTACATCAACAACTTTACACATTCAATACACAAAAAAAATATGAGATATCACAAAAACAGACGCTATACACATGTGTACATCGCATTAAAAACATAGCAAAGCCAGAATACACATGTGTACAGCGCCTTAAAAACGTAGCAAAATCAGAATACACATGTGTACAGCGCGTTAAAATCAGAGTAAAAATCAGAATATACATGTGTACAGCGCCTAAATGTCACAGGTTTACCTTGGGTCCACGAACAGACCTCTCGTGCCTTGACGTATACACAAAAAACAGCATGTTTCAACATGAACACGTTATGACTATTATCCGACCCACCCATTTTATCACTTCTATTAAAACCGTAGATCACCTGAACAACCCAATCGACCCCCTTGTTGAAATCCAGGCCCCTTGAAGACACATCAGTTCAAAAAAGAACTGATCTTTGTTCAACAAACTGTTGCAATATAAACATTCTTTTCACTTGTTTCATCCTTCCATGCAGGCACTTTAACGGGATCCCGGGCTGCAGTTTCTTGAACGCTTCGTGTACAAACCTCACTTATCAAGAGAGGCGTCACAGGCTCCAAATTACAAAAAAAAAAAAAAACAAAATAAAAAACTGAAAAACAAAATTAAAAAAATTACCTGCTTGCAGGCAGAAAGAAAAACAAGAATTATTGAATTCAAATGCGCTTTAATGAAACTCCATAGCATGTCAAGCTTTTGGTCAAGAGGAACGGGTATGACTTTTTGTTGTAGACGATCGGCCCTAAACTGTCACCGCCGCTAGCGGCGGAGGAAGATCGGCACAACCGGTGATCGTCAGTGTAAGCTTGGATCTAGAAAGATCTAAAAGAAAAAAAAAAGGAAAAGAAAATGATTCAAAGACTTACCATCCACGTCCCACGTTGTGCGGTCGCCGGACCACCATCCAGTGTAAGCTCTCGACAGACCACCATCCACGGTGGCCGGCCGCCGTGCCGTCACCGGCTCTGCTGCCGTCGTCTGGGGGATATGTGTGTGTGCGGTGTATGTGTGTGTTTGTTAGAATATATTGAAACTGATATAGGGATTTTAGGAATTACAATTTAATTAGTTTCCATATCTTTAATATGAAAGTTCCCTATTTTACCCTTTTGATTAAAATTTAAATTAAATTTATTAAACCTTTAATTACAATTCTGCCATTGATCTACGATCTATCATCTACAAAATCAAGGGCCCAGATAAGTTCACGCAGTTCACGCTGGAGAAAATGTTCACGTTTGAACCTAATCCTATATGTATATATATATATATATGTGTATATATATATTAATAAAATATTATTAAAATAGATTAGACTCGTACGCATTAGATCAATATCCGAATGCTATATATTAATTAATTAATAATATTAGAATTATTAGATCGATACATTTTATCTTATTATATTATATTAATAACAAAATACCAATATTAAAGAAGAAAATACCATATCACATTTTGTTGAATCTTTTATTAGTGTAGATATATTAATTTGAGTAAATTAAAAGTTTTGGCCTTTATGTTTATATCAATTTTCAGGCGGTATCCTTTGGCGCGAAAGTTGACAAGTTTTGTACTTAACGTTTCAAAATCCTACACGTTATGTTCTTTAGCTCTAACCCAATTATATTTTTGGTTAAATCGAGTTACCCAAGGATATTTTAGTCTTTTTACCCATTTATTTAAAATAATTAAATCAGTTTTTTTTATCTTTCTCATCTTTCTCCCTCTCCAACTTTCTACCACCACCACTAACCCCACACCTGCTGCACCCACCCCAACCATGTGACAACTATCAAAATTCCAGGTATTCATACAACTATTAAACCCTGATTAGTGCTAAATGACTGTGTTGAATTACAATTAATGACTTGAACTGCTTTCTGATTACTCCCTTATACCTGCATGTGCATTACATATTTTAAATGACATATCATTATTGGATGAGAGTTTATATGACTCAAATGATGCACGAAACACAGTTAACACAGTTATCAGATAAATCAGAAAAATGCTGACAGAATTCAGTACATAGACAGACAGTATGTTGAGACACAAAATGAGCCAGAAACCAAGTGTCACACTAGTGTAGTGTGTAGGAAAGTAAGGATCATAAAACTGCCTTCCTAGTGACAGTTTAAGTGCCGGAAAGTGCCTAAAACTCACATAAAGTGTTGAATTCAGCAATTTTCAGCATTTAAACACACTAATATCATGCATAAATATGCTTAAGTGGTCCTGAATGCTTTCCTAAGTGTCGGGAATCAAAAGTGTCATAAAAGGGTACATAAAGCACACTAAAGTGCAAAGTTTAGCACCTTAACGAACCGGTAACCAACCGAACAACCGGACACTACCCGAAACACCAAGTTTTCACTAGAAGCACTTTTTTGACATTACCAAGCTAGTTATGGTGTCCGAACATCATAACACCCCATACAAATATCTAATAACTAAAACACTTAACTTACACTTGGATTTCAATATTATAATATATATGTTTATGCATTCCTAAACATAATAACCAAGGGTTAAAGTGTTAAGATGGATTATAAGAATGCACAACATGATCATAACTTCATTATACACACATCAAAACACACACAAACTCTCTCTTCTCTTCTTCTTGTTCTCGGCCGACCCCAAGCACACACACACTGACCATTTTCATCCATCTTTCAACCATTCCAACTATATACAAAGGTGTTAGAAGTTACATAAAGGAGCTAGGAGCTTTCAGAAGTTCAAGGACCTTGTTCATTTGCTTTTACCCACTTGTTTTCTTCACTTGATCATCCCTAGCCTTGTGCTAGTGGTAAGAACCTTGATCTTGCTATTTTACTTCCATTTTAAGTGGTTAAAAGAAGAATCATAATTATAATTTTGAAGAACACTAAGAATCACAAGAAGTAAACTTGAACATAAGCATGATTAATGAAGAAACTAAGTTGTTTATGTGTTGATATACTTGTTGATCATTGATTGTTTGTGAAAATGATGTTGATCATCATAAGATCTTGCGAGATCATGTTTAAAAACATAATCTAGCAAGATGAGAGGATGAACATGATAGAAGTAAATGGATCATCCTCATAAGAAGCATGAACTTGAAAGAATATGTGGTTTTCTTGAAAAATAGTGATCAAAGTAAGTTGTAATACTTGTAGATCTAAAGATTCATGGATGGTTTTTCAAAGAAACCAAGTTAAAAATACAAGTTTTATTAAATCTTGGTTCTTACATAAATAAACCCTATTTTTAAAGGTTAAACAAGTGTAGAAGTATATCTGTAACAAGGAAGATCCATGAAGAAACATTTTTGAAAAATATAAATACAAGTTGTGAAGATCAATCTTCTTTAAAAATGAAGTTTTTAAAGAATCAGTCACACTTTAGAAGGTAACAAGACTTACTAAGAACACTAGTAAGTTACTACAAATTTTTACAAATATTCAAGTTCATGAAGCATTAGATTATGCTTATTTTTGGCAAAATTGGTAAGTAAAGGTTGTTTATTGTTGATTATTGGTTGATTGCGTTGATTTTTACAAAAGAAAATGATATGCTTGAAAACATGGAAACCTCCATTTTAGGGGAAACTATGGTAAAATTTTCTAAAAATTTAAACACTTAGAAAAATATTTATAAACATACACTTACAAGTATATTTTAAAGCATGGATTTTCACATAAACTTTGCCATATTTTTTGTTACAAAAATTATAATTATTGAAGGTTGGTTTTTATAAATAAAAGTGACTAAATATGTATTTGGGAAATATATATTTAGATGACACCATGTGTGTGATTATTTGTATACTTTGTGTATTAGTTATATTATCTTAGGACATGAAATAATATAACTCACCAAACACCAAGAATTACCATCCAAAATATTACCAAAATTCCATGGGATAAATATACACATTTCACACAAAATGTTGGTGAAACCAAACTAAGGAATATAACTTACAAAATATTCCGGAAATATTATTCATGAGTATATTTTGGTAAATAATATTTTGGACACCAAGGAGACAAAAATATGATTTTATAATTATTACAAAGTTATATCATATTTTGACAAAAGGAAAATATATTATTCTGGGTGAATAAAAATATATATTTTTCTTGAAATTATTAGAAGATGTATTATTTTTGGGAGAAAATATACATTTCTTAAACAAACGTGAAATACAATATTTTTGGATGAAGGATATATTTTCTCAAATAAATATGAAATATATCATTTTTGGAGAAAGATAAGCTTATATATATTTTCTAAGTTTGACTTCAAAATATATTATTTTTGGAACTTATATGAAAATACAAATACTTTTGCCAAGGGAAAAATTATAAATAATTTTTCTAAGTAATATTTCTTAAAGTATATGTATTTTGGAAATATACATTGGTGAACTCTTAGTAAAGATAATATTCCGGAAAAATTAATACGAAATTAAGTAAAAGAATACTTAATGAATACAGTAAAAATACATATTCTCATACGTATAAATACACACCGGAATACGACCCCACATACATGGAAAAAATATACAAGTATAAGAATACGAATACAAATACACCCATCCTTGGGAAGGAAATACATGTATAAATACTTGAAAAGTATTAAGTTAAGATATATTGTTTTAATAATTATTCCTAAATTTAATAAATATAATTTAAGTTAAAATATTTATTATTTTAACAAATAATTATATAACTTGGAATAATATAATGACACGAAGAAACGTAACTCAAAGACATTAATACTAAGTCAAGGCACGACCCGCTCGTCTAATAGATCATAGTACGTTGTAGGTAGTCGTGTTTATCCGAAGAAGCTTGAGTTACGGTGATTGAAGACGCAAGACTATGAGTTCATGACACCCTTTTCTTTTAACTGTTTTCAGTTTTATTACTTCGGGGGGTGAAGTACATGTTACGACTGTTTACAAACGTTATTATTTGGTATGGTTAGCTAAGGAAGGGTAGTGCTAGATCATGTGAGTGGTGGGTATGCCGCTTAAGACCATTAATCCTCGTTGTAGGACCGAGGGACATGAGTGATAGATCTATTTGGGTGTAGCGAGCCCCGCCCATGTTGGACCAGGGTTTGGCCCATGGGTTGACTATGTCTTACAGCCGGAAGCCCGATACAAAGTCTGCTAGGTTTGAGCCTTCCTACATCACGTCACACATATTAATGGCCTTGCAAACCATTAATGATCTATTTTCCTTATTGCTTTCATACCGGGATTTACAAACTTACATACATACTTTCATTGATTACAAAGGTTTATTCATACACAGAAACATGCACACGATCTCGCTCAACTTTTGTTGATGTTTTCAAACTACATGTATTTCAGGGAATTAGATGTAGATCTGGCGGGCGTTCGGGAGTTTCAAGTGTTGTTTGAGAATAAAAGATGTCATCCATGGTCTTAGGGTTTGGTTAGTGTGTCTTATCTTGGACGGCACACATCTTCCAAAGCCTGGTTTTATTTAGCGTCTTTTGCTGAGTCCTTGTGAACTCTAAAAACAAGTTGCATGGTTTGTACTCGAATTTGACTTCTATGTTTTAAAACAATGATGTTGTTATGTTTTTAAAACTTATATAATGGATGAACATCTTCGGTTTTATCATATAGTTGTTGTTATGATTGAATGCAATGATATTAAGCAAGTCACACATAATCACGCTTCCGCAAAAGTCAGGGTGTGACAGTTTGGTATCAGAGCTTCGATTATAGCAAACTAGGATTCTTTCTCGAGTCTAGACTACAATCATTAGGGCTCTCACGGAAATGTTTTTACAACATGTTTTCATTGCATACACGAAACGCCCAGATCCAGGAAAACAAACATTTTTACAAACGAAAAGACACGGAACACATTTCCGGGGTTATGTTCAGTCTGAGAGACTGGGTGGTTCAGTCTGAGAGACTAGGTGGTTCAGTCTGAGAGATTGGGTGGTTCAGTCTGGGAGACTAGGTGGTTCAGTCTGGAAGAATAGGTGGTTTAGTCTGGGAGACTAGGTGGTTTAGTTTGAGAGACTGGGTAGTTCAGTCTGAGAGACTGGGAAGCTTAGTCTGAGAGACTAGGTGGTTTAGTTTGGGAGACTAGGAAGGATACATGATTACATGATTACATTGTCATTGTTTACATGCGTAATGTTAGTAGTTAATATATGTGCATATGTTATGATTGTTATGTTACAGGCGGTATGTCGTCTTTAGAGAGCGGATTGTCCGATGACCATGATCCCATGGTAGTAGTTTCAGATAACGAGATTGCACCAGAGCCGGAGATCTTTACTTCCAATACCGAGAGTAACCCAGAGTTGATGTCCGATGACGACGATGACTTTCAGCCGGTTGCGCTGCTTGATTTCGGAGATGATTTACTGATTACTGATGGTATCCCAGACGGGGATCCTTTAGTTATTCCCATTCCAGTTCACGATCATCTTATCATCGGTCACCCCGATGGTGAGCATGTTGTGGCACCAATCCTCGCTCCCGTTCCTCTCATGGTCATCCCGCCTGAGGATTGGCCTTTCGATGATCTTTTTGACGATGACTTTGATCTGTTTGTTGATGGTCCTCCCGATGACGCTCATGGTGATGGAGAGCTCAATGAGGACGTTGTTGATGTTCCACTTCTTGGGATTCCCGTTATTGAGATTTCTTCTGACTCTAGTTTACACTCTGTCTCAGATTCCTTTGAGTCTGTGACTTCATTCGCCTTGCAGGCAGTTGGTTTGCGATGCTACGCCACTGATTCTGACGATGATAAAGCTATGTCAGCTGCACCATCCCCTCCACATGACTTTGAGCCTGGACTTGAGCCTGATTTTATTCCTGTTGATCAGCCCGATGCTGCACCTGCTGATCCTGAGCCTTTGCCTGATCTTGATCCTATTCTATTTCGCATACCTGACATTGCACCATTATTGAGCTGAGCTAGTGAAGCCTTTTGGAGACCACCTTTTGACTGTATGACTTTTGGTAGGTTGATAGACATTTTGGACAATGGTAGTGTGACCCTGTGTTCCCTTTTGATACGATACTTTTGTAAAACATGTAACAACATTTGTGGTCGATGATTAATGAAAACTCAATCATCATGTTCTCATTAAATACGTTGTTAATTTACTTGTTTATGCTATGATTGTGATGATTACATGCTTACTTGTTACGACAAACACTATTATATATACGTACTACATACTATACAAATAAGACCTGACCTATACAATCTTCTTTATAGAAGATGCCTCCTCAAAGGAACACTCAGTTGCCCACAACAGAGGCAGAACTGCAAGAATGGATTTCACAGGATATCGCACAACATGAGGCCTTATGCTCTGAACACAGTGGAGGTACCTCAGGAAATAACCCACCTCACGGTAATGTTTAAGTCACTTAAGACACATTACGATACGTTTGGACATTCCATGTGCGTTTGCTAATGCTTTCTGTGAATGATGTTGCTTGTACAGGCTGTACTTACAAGCAGTTCCTTGACTGTAAGCCTCTGAACTTTGACGACATTGGAGGTGCTGTAGCTTTCGTAAGATGGGCTGAGAAAACAGATTCGGTGCTGCGAATGAGCAAGTGTGCACCGAAGCACCAGGTCACTTACATTTCTGGATTGTTTCTTGATGGAGCTCTGTCGTGGTGGAACCTCTAGGTTCAGACTCTAGGTGAGGCTGCAGCGTATGGTATGACATGGGATGAGATGAAAGAACTGATGCGCAAGAAGTACTGTTCGAAAGCTGAGATTCAGAAGTCGGAAACCGAGTTCTGGAATCTGAAAATGGATGGACCTAAGATTGCTGAGTATGTGCAGAGATTCCATGACCTGTCTCGTGTTGTCCCCTACATGGTAGAACCGGAATTCAAGCATGTTGAACATTTCATTTGGGGATTGGAACCCCAAATTATGAGCATGGTGACGACATCCAAGCCTCCAACCATCACTGAGGCCTTTGATTTGAGCGTGGCACTGACAGAAGAAGCGATCAGATTGAACAAGTTCTCGATTTCTAACACCAAGAAGAAGGAGACTCATGTCGAGTCATTAGGAGAGAACAAAAGGAAGTTCTCGAACTTCAAGAAAGGTACCCAAGGAAACAACAACAGTGGTAACAAGAAAAGAGATGCAAACCCACCAGCCGAGGTTAGAACTGGTGCTGCGAGTTCTAAGAATAAGGGGAACGGATACATGGGCACCCCCTGCCCAAGTGTGATGTGTGCCAGTTCCATCATGCCGGCCAGTGTAGGTATAGGAAATGTGAATCTTGTGGAAAGAATGGTCATTCGAAGGAAACGTGCTGGGCTGGTACTGGTCGTGAGAATAGTAGTCAGAGAGGTAATGGTAATGGAAATGGAAACCATGGTGGAAAGGGTAATGGGAATAGGAATAACCAGGGAGGTAATGGAAATCGTGGTGGTTCTGGAAATGCAGTTGGTAACGGAAACCGTGGAGCAAACAACAATCAGGGCGGTATTGAAAACAAACAAGGTTGCTTTAACTGTGGTAACGTAGGGCATTTCAAGCGAGATTGCCCAAAGAACAATCAAGCCCAAGGAAGATTTTTCAACATTGGGGCTAGGGAAGCTCGTCAAGATCCGAACGTAGTCACTGGTACGTTCCCTATCAACCAACACTTTGCATCTGTGCTATTTGATACTGGTGCCGATTATAGCTTCCATGTCCCTAGAATTTAAGGATATACTTGGGTTAGTTGCCAGTAAGTTAGATATTCTGTACTCGATAGAACTAGCTAATGGGAAGCTAGTAGAGGTAAACAAAGTGATTAGAGGTTGTGTAATAGAGCTCGGAGAGCACAAGTTTATGCTCGATCTTCTACCAGTTGAGTTGGGAAGCTTTGACGTGGTAGTTGGAATGGATTGGTTGTCGAGTAACCGAGCAGAGATCGTATGTCATGAGAAGATCATTCGTATTCCGACAACGAATGGAGAAACGGTTGTAGTGCACGAAGAAAAGCATGATACGCCTCTAAGGGTTATCAGTTGCTGGAAAGCGCAGAAGTTTTTGCAGAAAGGATGTGTTGCTTTCTTGGCTCATGTAACACCCCGAAAATATAAATTTTTATATTATAAATTAAATGTCGGTTATAACCAAGATAAAGTGACTAGGAATAAATAACCTAGTTAATCACAAACCAAGTAATAATAAGGGAACTTGGTTAAATCACACTATATAAAATTTGAGGAAAATTGATGGGCCAAAAGTGAAAAAAACGAAAATGCTTTTTATTAAATTAAAACAACAAAAAACCAAAACACACACTAAGTGTGTGTTCTGGTTCGACTAAACACATGGGGCGACCAAGAAGTTCCCCACCAAACCCTAACAAGCTCAAAATCATCAAATTGGAAGGGCAAATCGAGCCCAAATCGAAATCCAATCATAGATTAATGATCACCACAGTAAAGGGATCATAAGGTATGTAAAATTTCGTTGTTTGATTTTATCTTGAATTCTAGATGAACACATGAGAATCGAAATTAGAGCTTGCATGATCGTTGTCTGGATGAAATTGGAATAAAATCATGTCTAGGGGTAAACCCTAGTCATTATCTTGTTGAATTAATGATTAAACTATGAAATTCATGATCATCCACCATGTGTGTGTAGTGGGTTTCGTAGAAAAATGATGAACACTAGAATCATGATTAGTAAACTAGTGTTTGAAGGGGTAAGGTCCCAAAAACCTCATAATAAATATTTGGGACCATACCAAAACCTTACTGATCAGCCTTGTACCTTGCGCGGCCGCGCACTGGTCTCACAAAAAGAGATTTAAAAAATAGTCAACTTTCAACACTTGCGCGCCGAAAGGAAATCATAAACCTTTGCGCTTTCTCCCATAGACAAAGGATGAAAATCCTGAAATAAACACTCTCGCCTAAATATCCAGACCTGGATATTATTTACCCAGACTTGGGATTTATTTATTCACCTGTCTCCACACGATAAGGTGCCACACCAGATTACAACAGTAATCTTCTAGAAGAAATACAATCGTGCACCACCAAGACGGTTACAACCGTCTGGACACGTGTCACCATCTCAGGCATCCCTGAATTCACAACGGAAGCATGCAATTGGAAAATAATCTCCACTTGATCACTTTACATGTGGCAAATCCCCAGCCTTCGATCTAAGCCACGATTCGTGTGCTCTCACGTCGGATCAAAAAGCTTGACGGAAGGGAATGTAACCGCTTACGGGGTTAGCATCTTCCGTCAACTTTTCACTAACGGGTTTTCCCGCCTAAAACGACTCCCGGCTATAAATATGAGAAGCAACCCAGGTATAAATTCAAGTTACACGCACTTACAAAATACATCTTCTTCTTCATTACCAATACTGATTCTCACACCGGAGTCGGGTCAAGGAGAGAAACCTTTTCTCCCCTTGGCGAGGCTAACGGTGCCTTTTTTGCAGAATTATCGGAGAAGAACACCAGTCGGATTTGAATCAATCAAGTGGAAACCAACCTTTTATGCGGATTCAAATCCCCTAGATATCTCGGTTCCGACCATTTATCTAGTGTTTCTTCATTGGCGCCCACCGATTCCTCTGTTTTTTCAGTTTTCATCTCGTTTCGATTCAGTCCTTTTCATTCTCTGTTTTTCACATGGCAGAGAATTCATTATCTCACCCATCAGATCCCCGATCTGAATCCAAGGGTTCCACAACCCAAAACACCCAGATTAACGGAATCAAGGGAGCAAACAAAAACAACAGTCATTCAGACAGAAAGAATTTCTCAGATCTAATCATAGAGAGATCCCCAGAATATTGGTTCAACACATGCCAGACTGCTTTAAACACAATCGTTATGCAAATCACCAGATCCGAATTCCCAAACATCAGATCTGGTGAAAAAATCAACACTGTAGTATTGGACCCACCAACACCCTGTCGGAGGGCCATCCAATCTAGTCGTAATGTTGATATACAATCCAGAAATAGCAGTTATCAGAGAGTTAAACCAAAACAAATAAACATGGTTCAAGGAGGACCGTCACGAAGACCAAATAAGCAGAACCATGATCAACATTGGAGGGAACAACAAGTCGTATTTCCTGTTGTTCCTGGAGGCCCTAAAGAAGAACGACCAGTAATTATTACTGGCATCTTCGGCCACTACCAGACAGACTATATGTTTATAGATCCAGGAAGCTCGATGGACATCATATACGGGCAATGCTTCAAACAGCTTGATCCAGAAGACATAGCACGTTTAGAACCGGTTGATTTTCCTCTCACCGGATTCTGCAATGAAGCTGTATTCCCATTAGGGCAAATAGCTTTCCCTGTGACTCTATCGGATGGTGAGCATTCACGAACAGCCACAGTAAGTTTCATGGTCATGCCGGCAACATCACGACATGATGTCCTGCTTGGAAGAAGATCACAAAGAGAATTCAGCATGATCACCTCTATCCCACACGCTGCATGTGGATTTCCAACGGAGACTGGAGTAGCAATTCTGTACTCAAGTAAAGAGGTCATGTACGTAGATGACGAACCACCGGCAAAGGTAGCCAAACCTTCAGCATCAAACGAACCGGAGAAATGGGTCCTGAACAACGAATATCCGGAACAGACCATCCTGCTAGACACGCCATTTCACCAACAACACGAATACAATTAAAAGAATTGTTGACCAACAACAAAGATATATTCGCATGGTGCCCGGCAGACATGACGGGGGTTCCACGCGACATAGCGCAACATTGCTTGAATTTCAAACCATCAGCAGAACCTGTTGCTCAGGGGAGGCGTAGCTTTAGTGAAGAAAAAGCGAAAGCCATGGACGAACAAGTGACAGAATTACTCAATGCGGGAATCTTACGCGAAGTTAAATACCATACATGGGTTGCCAACCCAGTAATGGTACAGAAACACAGTGGCGGATGGAGAATGTGCGTCGACTTCAAAGACCTGAATAAAGAGTGCCCAAAAGATTGCTACGCGCTTCCGGAGATAGACAAAAAAGTCGGCTCTCTAGCGTCATTCAGATGGAAGTGTTTTCTCGACTGCTACAAAGGCTATCATCAGGTCCAAATGAAGGAAGAAGACGAAGATAAAACTGCGTTCCGCGCAGATAAGGGCATTTTCTGTTACACTAAAATGCCCTTTGGCTTGTGCAATGCGGGCGCAACTTACCAACGCTTGATGGATGCAGTTTTCAGAGGTGACATTGGCAAGACAGTCGGGGTATACATGGATGACCTCGTCATCATGAGCCACGAGGAAGACACAATGCTTAACAATATTCAGCGCACGTTCGACTCTTTGCACAACGTAAACCTGAAACTGAATCCAACAAAATGCTCTTTCGGCATGGAGGAGGGAAAATTTTTGGGCTTTATAGTCACAAGAGACGGTTTTAAAGTAAATTCAGAAAAAGTTCAGGCCATTCAGCTAATGCCATCACCTGCAACAATAAAAGAGATGCAAAGACTCGCCGGGCGCTTAGCAGCCTTTAACAGATTCTTGGCTAATCATGCGGCAAAGTCTTACCCATTCATCAGCACGCTACGAAATTGCGCAAAGAAAACCGACTTTCAGTGGACACCTGAAGCAGAAGCAGCATTCAAACAAATGAAAGAATGTTTAATTCAGCTACCAACGCTGACTGCGCCAAAAGAAAAAGAACCATTGATTTTATACCTATCTGCTGCGGAAGTAGCGGTAGGTGCAATATTGATGGTAGAACGAGAAAACATTTAGACTCCAATTTACTATATAAGTAAGATGCTCACCGGCCCAGAAACTCGTTACTCGATGATAAAAAACTAGTCTTAGCACTAGTACATGCATCACGACGCCTACGTAGGTATTTTTCGGGCCACGTCATCACAGTTCTCACCAATTATCATTTAGGCCAAATCTTATCCAAACCCGACGTGGCGGGAAGGATGGCTAAATGGGCTATTGAGCTGGGGGGATACAATATCTTGTATAGACCAAGACCTGCAATTAAAGGGCAAGTTCTAGCAGACTTTGCCACAGAAGTTCCCATCGACAAAGTTCAAGAATGCGAGGCGATCCAGAACCCTATTCCTGTTTTCGATGATAGGGTATGGACTCTACACATAGATGGAGCTTCCAATGACGACGGAGCCGGCGCAGGCCTTCGATTAGTCAGTCCCGATGATCACGAACTTACATATGCTATACGCTTGGATTTCCGAAGCACGAACAACGAAGCCGAATATGAAGCATTCTTGGCAGGTCTCCGCTTAGCACTTAAAATGGGAGCAAGAAACCTTGAAGCCAACGTCGATTCAAAGCTAGTGGCCGAGCAAGTTAATGGCCATTATGATGCTAAAGGAGAAGCTATGGCATTATACCTTGAACAAGCGCGGGCATTAATCAGCTAATTCCAGACATTCAGGGTTAATCATATAAACAGAAGTGAAAACAAACATGCGGACGCATTGAGCAAATTGGCCGCGACCAGCTTCAAGCACTTAGCAAAAGAAGTGCGCATAGAGGTACTGTCCAATCCCTCTGTTCCTCTCAAACAAGTCAACATCATAGAGATCGGCAGTCCGTCCTGGATGTCCCCGATCATTTCGTACCTACAGCACGGGAAACTCTCGGAGGAAAAAGCAGAAGCCAGGAAAATTCAGAATAAAGCAATAAACTACGAAATGGCAGACGACATTCTATACAGAGAGTCATTCATGGGACCATTACTCAGATGCGTTGACAAGACAGACGCGCAATACCTGATCAGAGAAATCCACGAAGGCTTGTGCGGAATACATGCTGGTCCACGTATGGTAGTAGCCAAAATAATGAGCGCAGGATATTATTGGCCGGGAATGCACGTAGTTGCGGTAGAAATCTTACGGAAATGCACAGCATGCCAACGTCACGCGCCAAAGACGCTCCGACCAAAAAATCCGCTAGTACCGGTCACATCCGCTTGGCCATTTCAACAATGGGGCATCGATCTTGTTGGCCCATTTCCTGATGCGCCAGGCGCAGTAAAATTCATCATCGTTGCGGTCGATTACTTCACCAAATGGGTGGAAGCCAAAGCTTTGTCCTCAACCACAGCGATGGTAATCCCCAAATTTATATGGGAACATATTATTTGCAGATTTGGGTTACCATTGCGTATTATCTCTGACAATGGCACAAACTTCGCCTTGGAAGATCTTCAAAAATGGTCCAAAGAAATGAAGATCGAGCATAACTTTGCCTCCGTCGCGCATCCACAAGCGAACGGTCAGGTAGAAAGTGTAAACAAGTAGATCGTTGACGGCATAAAAGCGCGACTTGGGACAACGCGCAGAGGATGGGTTGACGAACTCCCCAGCATCCTATGGGCACATCGTACAATGCCAAAGACTAGCACGGGAGAAACTCCATTCAGCCTGGTCTACGGGTCAGAAGCAGTAATCCCAGCCGAAATCGGTCTTCCATCACCGCGTATGATAGCCATGGAAAAACAGAACAATGAGCAAGAGCAAATAATGGATTTAGACCTTCTTGAAGAAAGGCGTGAGAACGCCGCCATCACTGAAGCAAGGTACAAATCCAAACTCGAAAAATATTACAATGCGCGCGTACGCGTATGTACCTTTGTCCCCGGTGATTTTGTCTTGCATGACAATGAAGCATCAAATGCGGAAAAACCGGGCAAATTAGCGCCAAGATGGGAAGGGCCATACATCATCAATAAGGTCCTAGGCAAAGGGGCATATACCCTAAAAAGAATTGACGGGACTTTAGTTCCCACCAACTGGAACGCACAGCAGCTGCGCATGTGTTATATATAGGGCAAATCATTCACAGGCAATGTATTTCCTATTTACATTTGTATTGTAAGCCTTGCGCTTTATTAATACAAACACTATTTTCATGTTACTGTTTGTTACAAATTGCAAGAAATTCCTTTGGTTTGCGCGAAAACAATATGGTAAACATTGTACACCTCATGAGCAGTTTGGAAAAAGCGCAGCATAAGCGCATATTCTGGACAAACGTTCACACATGAGCACAATACCATCTCTCAGTCACTCTAACTAATCAAAGCAATTAAAAAAAAACATGCAACATATTGTAATCCAAACATACAAAACAAACCCTACAGGGATAATATTACACCAAAATATACACATCATCAAAAGTGTAGCACAAACACTTAACAAGATCATGGCAATGATCTTCAAAAAAATGTTCAGATTTACAAAAAACATTAAAGGACGAGAACTATCCCTAAAGTTAAACACCTAACCAGCATCGAAATCATCATCGACGACAGGCACCTGCCCGCACCGACGAGTTTTCCGGCGTTGATATACCAGCCGACACCCTCCTTTCTGGAGCATTGGAAAGCGAGCTATCAAGCCATCAGCATGCAGCACAGTACTACCATTGTCAGTAACACCTTTATGCTGAAGAACCTTACAGCCGGAACCAACAGTCACCGGAGAAACAGGTTCAACCGGATTCTTTGCCGTAATAGCAATTAGAGGTGGTGAACAAGAAAGAAGCATGAGACCTTCAGCAGCCTCGTAAACCCTAAAAACATCCAACAAATGACGAGTATGGTAAGAGCGTTTCATCTTCTTTGCCAAAAACTAACAAAAAGACAAGGCGTCTTAAATGTACACATATATAGAAGAACCCAACTTCGAGAAAAAGGAAACTTAATCATCATGATTAACTGTCGGGAAATATCACATCCAAACGGCGCTACAGGAACTAGAGTCATATCCCCATTAATGAAGTCTGACAAAGCGCCATTACATATCCCAATATAAGAAGGCAAACTCTCAACTGATGTCATTATACGTCACGGCATGATTACAAAAGAACAAAAATTTTCCTTGAAAAACTCCCCTTTTAACAAAATTAAATCTTCTCATCGAAGATTCTTTGTTTTCCACGCCTAAAAACATTTCCCTCTTATAAGTCCAGTGCTCCACTTACTTTCATAAGTACAACACTAGACTGGGGGGACTTGAAGGGGTAAGGTCCCAAAAACCTCATAATAAATATTTGGGACCATACCAAAACCTTACTGATCAGCCTTGTACCTTGCGCGGCCGCGCACTGGTCTCACAAAAAGAGATTTAAAAAAACAGTCAACTGTCAACACTTGTGCGCCCAAAGGAAATCATAAACCTTTGCGCTTTCTCCAATAGACAAAGGATGAAAATCCTGAAATCAACACTCTCGCCTAAATATCCAGACCTGGATATTATTTACCCAGACTTGGGATTTATTTGTTCACCTGTCTCCGCACGATAAGGTGCCACACCAGATTATAACAGTAATCTTCTAGAAGAAATACAATCGTGCACCACCAAGACGGTTACAACCGTCTGGACACGTGTCACCATCTCAGGCATCCCTGAATTCACAACGGAAGCATGCAATTGGAAAATAATCTCCACTTGATCACTTTACACGTGGCAAATCCCCAGCCTTTGATCTAAGCCACGATCCGTGTGCTCTCACGTCGGATCAAGAAGCTTGACGGAAGGGAATGTAACCGCTTACGGGGTTAGCATCTTCGGTCAACTTTTCACTAACGGGTTTTCCCGCCTAAAACGACTCCCGACTATAAATATGAGAAGCAACCCAGGTATGAATTCAAGTTACACACACTTACAAAATACATCTTCTTCTTCATTACCAATACTGATTCTCACACCGGAGTCGGGTCAAGGAGAGAACCCTTTTCTCCCCTTGGCGAGGCTAACAGTGCCTTTTTTTGCAGAATTATCGGAGAAGAAGATCAGTCGGATCTGAATCAATCGAGTGGAAACCAACCTTTTATGCGGATTTAAACCCCCTAGATATCTCGGTTCCGACCATTTATCTAGTGTTTCTTCAGTGTTATTTGAACTCTATGAAGTTAATCTTGATATTGAACAATAAATTAGACGATTGACTAGAAAAAAGGTGTTAAAATATTGGCTAAATAAGTAATCATGAACTGGATTGCTGATTTAGTGAAATTATGCCCTTTAGGTGTTTGTTGAAATGGCAAAAAGAAAGCTAGATATAGTGATTTCGAACAAAATGCATATGTAAATAATATGATGAATTATGCGTTATAAGACATGAATGGAGTTCTAAACGAAATGTTGATTGAACTCTATAGGCAAAGGAGCCGAGTCTTCAAGCAGACAAGCCGGAGCGGACACGCGCTTGAAAGGAACGCTTTGAAGGTACGCGACTTGTCGTCTCGTTACATTTATGTAGACAAGCCTAGTTGTAGATATGTTTAATGTTGTTATAGCGAAAATAGTTGCGTTTGGTGAGTCTAAGAAGTGATGGGATTCACTCGACAAACCAAACGGGTCAAAATAAATAGTTGGTTAGATATATTTATTGATGAATTATGAAGGTATGTAACCGTGATCCCGTTACATTATGTTGTATGATTAATTATGGATATTTGGAATTGTGTTTAGTAGAAAAGGCAGCGTTAGTAAAAGTGACATAGATCACTATTAATTAGTCGAGTCGTAAACTTGAATAACAAATGTTTGGTAGTCATTAGAAGCGGAGGATTCCATAAATGAGCCAAACGGGTCAAATAATTGTTTAGTAAGTAGTAAAAGTGTGTTTGATAGTTAGCTTTTGGCGCCGACAATCACAAGAGCATGAAGCCATAAGATTGGTAATGAAATGCCGGTGATATTAAGCCCTGGATGTTGGGTAAAAACGCCTTAAGGTTGCTATCTCATTTGTACAAAAATTGGTATAAACTTGATGTGTTGAAAAATTAAAAAGGTGATTTCAGTCATTCGATCCGTAACCTGAATTTTTGGAATAATAAACATCATAGGCACGTCAGTAATGAAATTACAGACGCATAGGAAAAACAATCACCTAAAACGGACCTACGGATCAAAAGTTATGGTGGTTTTAAGTTCGGACTTGATAAAAGGTTGAGCTGGGAAAGTGCAGCAACATAATAAGAACTTGCTGTCAAAAAGGGGGCTAGGTGTAGCACGACGCCCCTAGGTGTGGCGCCACGCCCCTGATTTTGAAATTGTTTAATTTTTGTTGTTTTGACTCATGAAAATTGTTTATACCCATTCTAACATTATCAAAACTAACATCTTATGTGGTTTTGACCTTAGGTGATGTTGGACATGCTCCGGACGACGATCAAGCAATAATTCAAGAACCGAACACTATCTTCTGAAGCTTCCGCGCTTATCTAATTCTGTTAAAAACAATGTTTATGTTGTAAACACTTAACTTGTCATTTTGGGATGTTAAACTTAGTTGGTAATTTAGTCAAATACGGTTATTATGTAAACTCCCGTTTTGTATAACTTTAGGAAATGAAGTATTATCTTATAAAATGCGTATGTTATATTAAAGTCCCATCTAAATAATACGGGTGTTACAAGTTGGTAATCAGAGCTCAAGGTTGTCAACAAAGTGTTCGGTTCAAGCTTGATTGATTGTCCGGTAAGAATTAATTAATTATTTTAGTAGATCTTATCTTATGAAAGAAACAAGATGTGAATTTAATGTGCATGGGAAGAGCGTGTTAACACACTCAAACCCGGAAAGTGCACTAAACATGAATGGTTTAAGCAAGTGGTAAACTTGGCTAAACCAAAAACGAATGATGCATATGTTATAAAATGAAATGTTTAATATTGGCATAAATATTACAGATTCGAGATGTCTAGTGTTGATAAAAGATGATTAGGTAGTATAAACCCTAACCATAGATTGATTATAAAATAAGTGCTTATATGAAATAAGTATATTTGAATGCCTCTTATGATAATACGGGCAACATTGAATAGCAAGATTAAAAAAATTTGGAAATGTTCAAATGATATGATAACTGCATCCGAAGATGACGGGAGATAAATAATCTAGATGAAGGTTCAGAAGCATCACAAGGAACATGCTAGCAAAGGACTTAAATTAAGTGATGACTTGAGACAACGGAGTACATCAGGGCGAATATCAATCAGGTACACGTTATAAATTACGATAAGACAAGTAGAATGCGATAATTCACATAATGAACGATAGTTGCATATGGGTATATATGATTAGTGAAATGAATAAATTATGTAAAAGAAAAATATATATATATATATGTGTGTGTATATATATAAATAAATAAATAATGGCGAGTATTTGAAACCGAGGTAAAAGTAATCTCGATAAATATTGCAATGGGAAGGAGTGCGCGTACACTCGAACCCGGGAATGCAATGAAAGATAAGTGTCATAATGGGAAGGAGTGTGCGTATACTTGAACCCGGGAACTTAATGAAGTGAACAAACGTTGTATTGGGAAGGAGTGTAATTACACCTGAACCCGGGATTTGTAATAGTAAGTAAGCGGTGAAGACAAGGTTACATGCCTGTCTAAACCTAATAAAACACGTAGAAATATCATTTATATTGATTAACGATGTGGGTAAATTCCATACAACGACATGGAATATTAAAATGAAATAAGTTGAATTTGGTTATTCTTACAATGGAATGATGTCAACTGCAGTTGGCGACGACACGATAACCCTCATGACTGAGGAGACGTGCCAAAAAAAAAGGATCTATGGGAAAGTCGGAAAGGCTATTGAAGCCGTGTAACCCGAAATCATGGAAAGGGCTATAAGTCACCATGTTGACGGCAAGGAAAGAAGAGATGAACGAGTGGGGAGAAAGCCCATCGGGATGAGTAACGCAGTTACACGTTATAAAGTTAAAACAAGAAAACGTTAAGCAAACAATCAGATAATGGATTAAGGTTATGAATGGGAAATCTAGACTTGGGCAGAAAATACCCTCCAGGAAAAACTAAATGGATGATACGTATTATTCGCTAATGTGAATAATAAAGTATCAATAAATGCGGATTTAGAAACTTGGGTATGAATAACCGCCCAAGTAAGACATTATTAATCAAATCCTTACGAGGAAGAACGATGATCACACTGATGGGTGTGATTGTATAAAAGATTAGTGAAATAAACGTATTAAAAGTGTTGGAACGAAAACGGGTAAAACCCCAAAAGCCGTATAACAATAACGGTGGTTTTAGCAAATAAGGCTTAGGAAATGGACCTTCAGGACATTAATAAAAGAGACGGACCTAAGGGTCGCTAACAAAAGAAAGACGGGTGTTCGGATCAAATAAGTAAAATGTTTTATAATAAAGGAAAACGCAAACTAGTGAAATTGAAGAGTTAAAAACATTAAGATAAAGAACCCGGGTAACGGGCTGTAAAGAAAAATAAGTATGAACCGGATAACGGTAAGAGAAAAACGAACCGACATGTAAATGACGAAAGAAGTCATAGAGTCGGAAAAATAGTTCAAAAAGGAAACAGGTGTAGCCTTAGACTATGGTCAAATCGATAAAATTCGAAAATGAAAATGAATAAGTATTAGTCTTGAAAGGGGTGCCCTGACACAAGAAGTGTGTTTCTAAGGATATGAAATGACACAAGCAAAAGATGATCTACGGGATTATCATAACCTTTGGGATTATAAACGAAGTAAGGGTTTATAGGATTAAATAACCCTCGTGTCAGCAAAATATATATATATATATATATAAAATAAAATATAGGGGCCTCACCTAAAAGGGTAAAAACCTAAAGAAATAGCCTACGAGGCTAAGCCAAAGAACCTACGGGTCACTTGGGTAAAGCGTGGGAACTAATTATGATTCCCCGCATAAAGCAATAACGAAAAAGAATGATTCTTGTCGACAAATTCTCGATATGATTAAATGACATGTGTTAAAGAGGAAAACGTTAAACTAAAATTTAGTTTTAGTAAGAAACAACGTTTAACGATTATGGATATTATGAGACAAATTAGAAAATAGTTAATAATAAAGGATATAGGTCTTTACACCGATATGTGTAAGACGATACATTAGAAAGAAGATTTTGTTAATGAAAGGTTTATGAAAACTTAAACATGATGTGATGCGATGCGATAATGGTCATAGAAGGTGATATAGAATATAACCACGTTGTAATATGAGTTACTGGATATGAAATTATAAGCGTGCAAAGGGCCGATGACGGCAATATAGTATACCAGAATAACGAGGTATGAGATAAAACGGTGACTAATCAATCTAGCCGGTAAGACCATCCGAAGTCAAAATATTGTTGTGATTTATACAAAACACTTGTCAATATGGGGTTAGTATGGAGTAAACATGTTGACGAATTCATACTATTGAGTGGTTGATTGTCAATTGGGACAAATAGATGACAAAAATAAGAAATATTAGGTGAAAGCGAAGGTCCATGAGGACTTATACATAAAAGACACCCATGTCAATACGAAGGAAAACTCTTTACCGAAAAGAAGGAATGTCATGAAAATGAAACTAAGTTCGTTGGTCTAACCATTGAACTACGCAAAGAAGATTTCGGGGACGAAACCTCTTTAAGGGGGGGTAGACTTGTAACACCCCGAAAATATAAATTTTATATTATAAATTAAATGTCGGTTATAACCAAGATAAAGTGACTAGGAATAAATAACCTAGTTAATCACAAACCAAGTAATAATAAGGGAACTTGGTTAAATCACACTATATAAAATTTGAGGAAAATTGAGGGGCCAAAAGGGACAAAAATGAAAATGCTTTTTATTAAATTAAAACAACAAAAAACCAAAACACACACTAAGTGTGTGTTTTGGTTCGACTAAACACAGGGGGCGACCAAGAAGTTCCCCACCAAACCTTAACAAGCTCAAAATCATCAAACTGGAAGGGCAAATTGAGCCCAAATCGAAATCCAATCATAGATTAATGATCACCGCAGTAAAGGGATCATAAGGTATGTAAAATTTCGTTGTTTGATTTTATCTTAAATTCTAGATGAACACATGAGAATCGAAATTAGAGCTTGCATGATCGTTGTCTAGATGAAATTGGAATAAAATCATGTCTAGGGGTAAACCCTAGTCATTATCTTGTTGAATTAATGATTAAACTATGAAATTCATGATCATCCACCATGTGTGTGTAGTGGGTTTTGTAGAAAAATGATGAACTCTAGAATCATGATTAGTAAACTAGTGTTATTTGAACTCTATGAAGTTAATCTTGATATTGAAAAATAAATTAGATGATTGACTAGAAAAAGGTGTTAAAATATTGGCTAAATAAGTAATCATGAACTTGATTGTTGATTTAGTGAAATTATGCCCTTTAGGTGTGTCACACCCTGGCTTTTGCGGAAGCGTGGGTTTATTTGGTGTGACTTCTTAATACCATAGCAATTATCATAACAATGCTATATGAAAATAAAACATATGATGTTCATCCATTCATCAAGTTTTAAAAGTTACCACGACAACATTGTTTAAAAAGTCGACACTTGAAACGAATTACAACCATGACATAATTAAAAACTTGTTCACACGATTCGACAAAAGACTTGGAATAAAAACACAGTTTAAGACTTGTAACTCGTCCAGGCAAGGGTCACACTTCCTAAACTCGGATGACATCATTATTCCCTACGCAGCTTGACGTGAATGCATACCTTGCCAGATCCACTAATTTCCTGAAATACATGTAGTATGAAAAATCAACAAAAAGTTGATTGAGTTCATGTAAAAGTGAGTATGGATAAACCTTTAAAGTATGTATAAAAGTCCTTGGTATGTAGCAATAAGGAAAAAAGAGATCACCAAAGGGTTGCAAAGCCACTGGCATGTGTGAGAAAGTGCAGGGAAACTCAAACCTAGCAAATTTGTTACCGGGCTTCGGCGGTAAGACACACTCACCTCTATGGGCCGCCCCGGCCTCACGGGTGTGGGCTTGCTACACCCAAATAGATCTATCACTCTTGTGTCCCTCGGTCCTAACAACGATGATTAATGGCCTTAAGTGTTGTACCCACCCCTCACATGATCTAGTAGTATAAACCCCCCCCCCCTACGCTAACCATACATGTAAATAAATGTTTGTAAAGAGAAAAGGGGGACATGAACTCACAGAAGTGCGTATCCTGAAACGTCAATCTCAAACTCGATCCGCTGCGTGACGGCCTACACGTACTAATGCCTATTAGACGAACGGGTCATGCCTTGGCTTAGGGTTTAACGTTTTTGGAAAAATAGTTAGGCAACTATTTCGTATTCACACTTCTTAATTATTTTATAAGGGTATTTCCTTTCCAAGGATGGGGGTATTTATACATGTACGCTTTATAATTCCGAAAAATATAATTTAAGTCCCACTTAGAAAATATATTTTAATCACTTGTCTAAAACATTTTAATTCCAAAATATATATATTTTTCCCAAAAATATTATATTTTACCTCATACATTTTCCAAAATAATACTTTATCAAAATATACGTATGAGAGTATTTCCGACATATACATAAGTTACGTTTTAGCGTGTCGTAAAGCAACAATACTTGTGTAACTTAAATATTTATTTTGTGAGAGCGTTGGTATTATTTTGGATTCGAAATTTCATGGTATATAATAGTTATATTATTTTTACCCTAAAAATAATATATCTAGTGCACACAATAAACAAACAACCACACAAGCGTCTTAGTATAAAATATATATATTCTAAATATATATTTATCAAATTTTATTTACGAAAATCCACCTCCAGTACTTGGTAATTTTTGAAATAAAAATCATGGCGAAGTTTATTTTGAAAACCAAGTTAAAAATACATTTGTAAACATTTGTTAGAAAAAATATTTCTAAGTGTTGAAATTCTAGAAAAATTTCGCCAGAGTTTCTTTTGTAAATGGAGGCGTCCATGCTTACTAGCATATCATTTTCTTTTGTAAAATCATTCAAACAATCATCAACCAACAATATATAATCTCTAATCATCAATCTTGGCAAAAATAAGCATAAACAATAAGCTTATGAACTTGAAAATTTTATAAAAGCAAGTAGTAACTTACTAGCATAATTAGTAAGTCTTGTTACCTTTAAACATGTGATTAGTTTCTTAAAAACTGTATTCTTAAAGGATTTGAACATTTACAACTTCTAGTCAAGATTTACAAAAATATTTCTTTGTGAAATTTTCTTGTTACACAAGTGTTTATACACTTGTTTACTTACTAAAAATGCGTTTTGTTTATGTAAGATCCAAGTGTTATTAAAAGTAATATTTTTCACTTGGTTTTTTCGAAAAAACCACTCATAGATCTTTAGATCTACAAGTTTACAACCCACTTTGATCTTTGTTTATCAAGAAACAAGTATGTAATCAAGTTCATAGCTTATGTGTGGATGATTTCATCATCCACAACATTTTTATCTTTCACATCTTGCTAGTTCATGTCTTTAAACAAGATCTAGCAAGTCCATGTGATGAACCATAATACTTTTACTAACATACAACATTCTACAAGCACAACAACACAAGATCATCATGATTTCATCATCAATATAACACTACTTCATTACTTTAACCATTCTTCATCCATTGTGTTTCAAGACTTGTTTAAGTTCTTAGAGTTTCTAAATATTTTATCATTCTTTTTACTATTAACCACCAAAAATAAGAACAAGATGAAGATTTAAGGCACTTACTACTAGCACAAGGCTAGGGGAGTTTCAAAGCGTAAAAGTGGTGGATAAAAGAAAACGAGAGCGGTCCTTGAGCTTCCGAGTACACCAAGCTTAGTTGTAGGGTCTTTAACACCTTTGAGTGTATGGAGATTGCTTGAAAGGAAACTTGAAGGTGTTGGTATGGTGGATGGTGGTGGCGGCCGAACACAAAGGAGGAGAGAAGAAGGAGAGCTTGTTGGTGTGTGTTTGATGAAATGAAGTTCAAGACCCTAAGTTTTTACTTATAATCCAAATTCATGCTTTAACCAACATGTAATATGCTTCTAATCATCCAACATGTGCAAATAAAATAATCAAAATAAAGGTGAGGGTGTCCCAGCCTCATAACCGTCGAAGGGGGGGGGGGGTAGGGGGTTGGGTTGTAATTGATCTAGTTACAATCTAGTTGAGTTTCTAATGATTAGTTAGTATATTAAGGTGTGTTATGTAATATATGGTGTGTTAGGGTGTTCGGGGACCCTAACTAGCTCAGAAAAATAAAAACAATGTGTTTGGCAATATTTTTATGTTTCGGGTAAAGTCCGGTTGTTCGGTTGGGTGTTGTTCCGTTAGAGTGCTAATTTAATCTTTCAAGTGTCTTTTATATTATTTTTAGTGACACATTTAATTCCCAACACTTTGGAAAGTGTCTAGGACTATTTTGCCAAGTGTTTACACTTTACTAGCATTGTTAAATGCTGAATTTTGTTTATTTAGTGCAGAATTCTGCACGTAAAGTATGTTTTAGGCACTTCCGGGTACTATAACTATCATCTAGTGACGCAGTTTTATGGTCCTCACCTCCCTACACTCCCTACTAGTGTAGTATTCTATTCTTGGCTCACACTAGCTTCAAAAACAATGTTTGTCTAGGTGCTGGCATTGTCAGCATGTCTCTGGGTTATCCGTTTAGTGTGCTAACTGTGCTTTGTGCATCAAGTTTGTCACTAATGTTAGTGTGTAATAAATAGAGTGACAGTAATAAAATGTGATGCATGTGTATATATGTATCAGAAAGCAGAAAGCAGTTTAATCACAGTTGTAATCAAGCACAATCATTAAGCATAAATTAATTATTAACTAAGTGTATGGATACCTGGAATTGTGAGGGTTGTCACATTCTCCCCCCGTTAAGAAAATTTCGTCCCGAAATTTTAGGCTCTGCTTCTAGTTGCAGGGGTCTTGGGAAATAAATGGGGGTATTTCTTTTTCATACGATCCTCACGTTCCCATGTGAATTCTGGACCATGTCTTGCATTCCATCGAACTTTGACGAGCTTGACACTACTCCTGCGTGTTTTGTTTATCTTCCAATCAGTAACCTCAATTGGTTCCTCAACAAAGCGGAGCGTGTCGTCGATATGGACTTCGTCAGCGGGAATGACTACTGTCTCTTGTGTTGGACTCTTTTTCAGGTTTGATACATGGAACGTATCATGAACACCATTAAGTTCAGCAGGTAAGTCCAACTTGTATGCTACAAGCCCAATCCATTGCAGAATTCTGAACGGGCCAATGTAACGTGGATTCAACTTTCCACGCTTCCCAAAGCGTGCCACACCCTTCCAGGGTGAAACCTTCAACAAAACCATGTCTCCCACCTCGAATTCCAGAGGTTTCCTCCTTCGGTCCGCATAACACTTTTGACGATTGCGAGCCGCCTTGATGCGCTCTCGGATCTGTGCAATCTTGTCCGTGGTTTCTTGAACCAATTCCGGACCAACTAATTGTCTATCACCTGCGTCAGCCCAGCAAATCGGTGATCGACATTTGCGTCCATAAAGAGCTTCGAACGGTGCGGCTTGGATACTTGCGTGATAACTGTTATTGTATGAAAACTCGACCAATGGTAGGTGAGTATCCCACCTTCCACCTAAATCCATTACGCAAGCTCGCAGCATATCTTCTAGAGTCTAAATCGTTCGTTCGCTCTGTCCATCCGTTTGCGGGTGAAATGTTGTACTTAGGTTCAACTGAGAACAGAATGCTTCTTGAAAGGATTGCCAAATCCTTGACACAAATCTTCCGTCTCTATCAGAGATGATTGAGAGAGGCACTCCATGACGTGCAACGATCTCTCTCATGTATATCTCAGCTAGTTTACTCGTGTTGTCTTTTTCTCTGATTGGCAAGAAGTGCGCAGATTTCATCAACCGGTCTACTATTACCCAAATAGTATCATGACCTTTGGGCGTCCTTAGCAGTTTTGTTATGAAATCCATCGAAATCTGTTCCCATTTCCATTTGGGTATTTTAGGTTGCTGCAGAAGACCTGAAGGCTTTTGATATTCGGCTTTTACCTTGGCGCACGTTAAACACTTGCTAACATAAACTGCAACATCGCCTTTCATCCTAGGCCACCAGTAGAAATCCTTAAGATCTTGGTACATCTTATCCGCTCCTGGATGAATTGAGTACCGTGACTTATAAGCTTCATCGAAAATAACCTTCCTCAAACCACCAAACAGAGGAACCCAAATTCTTTTTATGAAGCATAACGTTCCTTCCTCGTTTGGTACCAACTGCTTCTCCATCCCACGGAGATATTCATCCTCAACATTCCTTTCTTTAAGAGCTTCTCTTTGTGCGGCACGAATGCGCAATGAGAGATCTGTCTGGACAATTATCTCTAAAGCCCTAACCCTTATGGGTTTGATCCTTTCCTTTCGTCTCAGGGCATCGGCGACCACATTCGCCTTCCCTGGATGATACTTGATCTCACAGTCATAGTCGTTCAACAGTTCTACCCAGCGTCTTTGTCTCATGTTGAGCTCCTTTTGGTCGAATATGTGTTGCAGGCTCTTATGATCAGTGAAGATTGTACATCGCGTACCGTACAAATAATGTCGCCAGATCTTCAACACAAATACCACCGTGCCTAATTCCAAATCATGCGTGGTATAATTCTTCTCATGAACCTTCAACTGGCGTGACGCGTATGCTATAACTTTATGTCGCTGCATCAACACACAACCCAAACCTTGACGCGAGGCGTCACAATATACCACGAGGTCATCCGTTCCTTCGGGTAGCGATAAGATCGGTGCATTACAAAGCTTGTCCTTCAACAACTGAAACGCTTCTTCTTGTTTGTCTCCCCAATCGAACTCCTTGTCTTTCTGGGTAAGGGGAGTCAAAGGTTGAGCAATTTTTGAGAAATCCTTAATGAACCTTCGATAATAACCAGCCAAACCTAAGAACTGTCGTATCTCGGTTGGGGTCTTTGGAGTTTCCCAATTCTTGATTGCTTCGATCTTTGTGGGATCCACATGGATTCCATCTCCATTAACCACATGTCTAAGAAATTGGACTTCGCGTAACCAGAACTCGCACTTCGAGAACTTGACATATAACTTCTCCTTTTTAGGTAGCTCCAAGATAGCTCTTAAATGTTGTTCGTGCTCACCCTTCATCTTTGAGTAGATCAAAATATCATCGATGAACACGATCACGAACTTGTCGAGGTACGGCTTACAAACTCTGTTCATCAACTCCATGAAAACAGCTGGCGCGTTTGTCAATCCAAACGGCATCACCAGAAACTCATAATGTCCATATCGAGTTCTAAAAGCAGTCTTAGGAATACTTCCCTCTTGAATTCTTAACTGATGATATCCTGATCGCAAATAGATCTTTGAGTAGTAACTTGAACCTTGCAGCTGATCAAATAGGTCATCAATTCTCGGCAGAGGATATCTATTCTTGATAGTCAACTTGTTCAATTCTCGGTAGTCAATACACATATGAAAACTACCATCCTTCTTCTTGACAAACAAAACTGGAGCTCCCCAAGGTGAGAAGCTTGGTTTGATGAATCCCTTGTCTAACAACCCTTGAAGTTGCGTCGACAACTCCTGCATCTCCGAAGGCGCAAGTCGGTAGGGTGCCTTAGCCACAGGCGCGGCGCCTGGAACTAAGTCAATGTGGAACTCGACTTGTCTTTGCGGCGGTAATCCTGGCAAGTCTTCTGAGAAAACTTCAGGATATTCTTTTACCACTGGGATGTCTTCGATCTTCAGCTCAGCGGCTTCCTTATCCACGATGTGTGCCAAGAAGGCAACACGTCCCTTTTGTAAACACTTTCGAGCTTTCAGACAGCTAATGATTCTTAGAGGCGTATCGCGCTTTTCTCCGTGAACCACAATCGTTTCTCCATCTTCTATTGGGATGCGAATGGTCTTTTCGTGACACACAATCTCGACTTTGTTGCTTGACAACCAATCCATCCCTACTACCATGTCGAAGCTTCCCAACTCGACTGGTAGTAGATCCAAAGTGAACTCGCGTTCTCCCAGTTCAATTACGCATCCTCGGACAACTTCATTCGCTTCAACTAGCTTTCCATTAGCCAGTTCAATCGAGTACGGAATATCTAACTTACTAGCAGCTAACCCAAGTATATTCTTAATTTCTAACGATACAAACCTATAGTCGGCACCAGTATCAAACAGAATAGATGCAAACCGTTGATTTATAGGGAACGTACCAGTGATAACGTTGGGATCCTGGCGCGCTTCCCTTGCTCCAATGTTGAACACTCTCCCATGGGCTTGATTCAGTTTTGGGCATTCCTTCTTAAAGTGCCCCACTTCTCCACAATTAAAACATCCCGGTCCTCGACCATTACCATTTCCATTTCCAGCTTGAGCGTTGTTTTGGTTGCAATTTCCATTCCCAGCTTGATTCGCAACATTTCCACCATTTCCATTTCCGCCGTTTCCTCCTTGTTGGCGGTTTCCATTACCATTTCCATAACCTCGATTACCAACACGCCCAGCACCAGTTCTGGCCCAACATGTATCCTTCGTGTGGCCGTTCCTTCCACATGATTCACACTTCCTCAATCTGCACTGATCAGAATGATGGCGCTGGCATGTGTCACACTTGGGCAGCGTACCCATGTAACCCTTTCCTTTGTTTTCAACACCGGTTGCATCCCTGGCCGGTGTGCTTGATTCACCCTTCTTGTTCACATTGTTTATACCTTGCTTGAAGTTTGAAAATTTCCTTTTGTTTTCACCAGACGACTCCACATGAGTCTCTTTCTTCTTCTGCTCAGCAACTGAAAACTTGTTCAATCGAATAGCTTCCTCATTAAGAGCCACACTGAGATCTATGGCTTCTGTGATGGTTGCGGGCTTGGACGTAGTAACCATACTCATGATCTGAGGTGCCAATCCCCAGATAAAGCGTTCAACACGTTTGAACTCCGGCATGACCATGTACGGCACTACATGGGACAAATCATGAAATCTCTGAACATACTCTGCAATCTTGGGACCTTCCATTTTTAAGTGCCAGAACTCAGTCTCTAGCTTCTGAATTTCAGCACGTGAGCAGTACTTCCTTCTCATGAGCTCCTTCAGCTCATTCCATGATAACGCATAAGCAGCAGCTTCACCTAAAGTTTGCACTTGCAGATTCCACCAGGATAGGGCTCCATCCAGAAACAGCCCTGAGATGTAGGTCACTTGTTGCTCGGGAGCACATTTGCTCATCCTAAGGACAGATTCAGTCTTCTCAGCCCACCTAACAAACGCAACAGTACCTCCTGTGCCGTCGAAATTCACGGGCTTGCAATCGAGAAATTGCTTGTAAGTGCACCCTGCACATATGTTAGAATTTACAAATGGTATTAGCGGACGTGTTATAAATATCCAAATGTATCATAGTATATCTCAAATGACATAACATTACCATTGGGTGGATTGTTATTATCGTGGTTGTGCGAGATATTTCCACTTGTTTCTGCATGAGAGGCAGCGTATTATGCGACAGCTGCGGCAATGATCCCTTGGAGTTCCGCCTCAGTAATGGGCATGCGCGGGTCACGTCTTGGAGGCATCTTCTAAAAGATGTTTCACGTTGGTCAGGTCATAGTAAGTAAATAGTATGCGTACGTAATAACATTCACCAATCACATAACATCACATGTTATAAAATTAAAACAATTAATCCAACAACGCATATAATGAGAATACTGCGATTGTGCTATCATAAAATCAAGACCACAATACAATGTTTACAAGTTTTATAACTGTATTGTACATCAAAAGTGGCTAAGGGCCACATCGCCCTTGTCTGATCTATCTAGCCATCTACAACAACAATAAACTAAATATCAAAAGTCATGACATCAAAATGCGGTTTTCAAGATGCTGTATAGTCGGCACAATCGCGGTCTTCTCACCAAAAGTCTACCTGCATCGAACCAAAATGCCTATGCTGATGGCGGAGGAGGAGGAGGAGGAAAATGAAAGAAAAGCAAGCGACGCATGTGTAACCACTCCTCCTCTAAAGCACGACAGACGCGCAGCAAATATGCTATCTGCTGCTCAGATGTCAAGAAACAAACGTCTGAGTCAGGGGAAAGCGGACGAGGAGTGTGCGGAGCTGCAAAGGGGGCCTGACAATGGCAAGGTGCTCGTGGAGCTCTCTCCAACTCCTGAATACGACGTGTCAATGCATCCTGCTGCATCATCAAGGATGTAAGTATGTCCTCCGTGGTGTACCCAACATGGTACGGGTGATACGGATCAGATAATGGCATGATAGGGGGTGTAGTCCATAAAAATGGCTCGCTCGATGGTATGAAAGATGGTGCAGTAGGTGGTGCAACATGAGGAAACTGAGATGTGAACGGTAAAGATGATGACAGTACGGGTGGAGCAGAAACAGGCGGCTGCCTCGATGACCCCTTTCCAGGATGAGGTGGCGGTATGTCCTGGAGGAACGTAATGGGAAGATCAGTGCGATGAGCGTCTGTGGTGTGTGGGGGAAACAATGGAATATCAGTGGGTGCAGAAACAGGTGCTACGTGAGGAGTGACAGGTAGCACAAATGGTGGGTAATCGTCATCATCATCGATCCACCCGTTGCGGGTGTCGGCATAACGAGGGTCTATGTGTGCGGCGAAAAGTGCGCGGACAATCAATACCGGCACATGATCAGGTAAAGGTACATCAACAACAGGATCATCCACCACTGGTGGAGCAACAACGGGAAGATCAGCAATGGGTATATCATCAACAAGAGGTGCAATGGCTGGTGCATCATCAAGAACGGGGTCATGGTCATCAACAGGCTCTGGGGCCATGACGGGCTCCGGGTCAACTGGATCCATATCAAAATCAGCAGGAATGTCAAACAAAGGAACAATAAGAGCTACGGGTGCCTCAACTACGACGTCTGGCAGTGCGAACGGCTGGAAATCATCGTCATCAGTGCTGGTGGTGTCTGATGTTTAGACCTCTCGCTCTGACGGAATCTCGTCGTCTGACACGATCGCCGTAGGATCCAAGGTGTCCGATACTCCTGTGTCTGAGGATGAAACCATGGTGTCTGTAACATAACCACACATATGCACGAATATCAACATGAAATTAAATAAACATGTAAGTCACAATAATATAAACAAGTAATCCTCCGAGTCTCTCTAGACTACCCTCCCAGTCTCTCAGACTGACTCCCTTGTCTCTCAGACTAACTTCCTGGTCTCTAAGACCAACCTCCCAGTATCTAAGACTAAACCTCCCCAATCTCTAAGATTGGCCCCTCAGTCTCTAAGACTGAACCTCCCCAGCCTCTAAGGCTGAACCTCCCCAGCCTCTAAGGCTGAACTCCCTCAGTCTCTAAGACTGAACTCCATCAGTCTCTCAGACTGAACCACAAATTTTTGAAAAAGAGTTTTTGTGCCTTTTATTTGTAAAAGTGTTTTGTGCACTGGATCTGGACGTTTTAGTGTATGCAATGTAAAAATGTTTTCGTGAGAGCCCTAGTGATCATAGTCTAGACTCGAGAAAGAATCCTAGTTCGCTATGATCGATGCTCTGATACCAAGCTGTCACACCCTAGCTTTTGCGGAAGCGTGGGTTTATTTGGTGTGACTTCTTAATACCTTAGCAATTATCATAACAATGCTATATGAAAATAAAACATATGATGTTCATCCATTCATCAAGTTTTAAAAGTTACCACGACAACATTGTTTAAAAATTCGACCTTGAAACGAATTACAACCATGACATAATTAAAAACTTTTTCACACGACTCGACAAAAGACTTGGAATACAAACACAGTTTAAGACTTGTAACCCGTCCAGGTAAGGGTCACACTTCCTAAACTCGGATGACATCATTATTCCCTATGCAGCTTGACGTGAATGCATACCTTGCCAGATCCACTAATTTCCTGAAATACATGTAGTATGAAAAATCAACAAAAAGTTGAGCGAGTTCATGTAAAAGTGAGTATGGATAAACCTTTAAAGTATGTATAAAAGTCCTTGGTATGTAGCAATAAGGAAAAAAGAGATCACCAATGGGTTGCAAAGCCACTGGCCTGTGTGAGAAAGTGCAGGGAAACTCAAACCTAGCAAATTTGTTACCGGGCTTCGGCGGCAAGACACAGTCACCTCTATGGGTCGCCCCAACCTCACGGGTGTGGGCTTGCTACACCCAAATAGATCTATCACTCTTGTGTCCCTCGGTCCTAACAACGAGGATTAATGGCCTCAAGTGTTGTACCCACCCCTCACATGATCTAGTAGTATAAACCCTCCCTACGCTAACCATGCCATGTAAATAAATGTTTGTAATAATTGTCGCATGTATTTCACCCCCGAAGTATAAAACTGAAAACAGTAAAGAGAAAAGGGGGACATGAACTCACAGAAGTGCGTATCCTGAAACATCAATCTCAAACTCGATCCGCTGCGTGACGACCTACACGTACTAATGCCTATTAGACGAACGGGCCGTGCCTTGGCTTAGGGTTTAATGTTTTTGGAAAAATAGTTAGGCAACTATTTCGTATTCACACTTCTTAATTATTTTATAAGTGTATTTCCTTCCCAAGGATGGGGGTATTTATACATGTACGCTTTATAATTCCGAAAAATATATTTTAAGTCCCACTTAGAAAGTATATTTTAATCACTTGTCTAACACATTTTAATTCCAAAATATATATATTTTTCCCAAAAAATATTATATTTTACCTCATACATTTTCCAAAATAATACTTTATCAAAATATACGTATGAGAGTATTTCCGACATATACATAAGTTACGTTTTAGCGTGTTGTAAAGCAACAATACTTGTGTAACTTAAATATTTATTTTGTGAGAGCGTTGGTATTATTTTGGAGTCGAAATTTCATGGTATATAATAGTTATATTATTTTTACCCTAAAAATAATATATCTAGTGCACACAATAAACAAACAATCACACAAGCGTCTTAGTATAAAATATATATATATTCTAAATATATATCTATCAAATTTTATTTACGAAAATCCACCTCCGGTACTTGGTAATTTTTGAAATAAAATTCATGGCGAAGTTTATTTTGAAAACCAAGTTAAAAATACATTTGTAACCATTTGTTAGAAAAATATTTCTAAGTGTTGAAATTCTAGAAAAATTTCGCCAGAGTTTCCTTTGTAAATGGAGACGTCCATGCTTACTAGCATATCATTTTCTTTTGTAAAATCATTCAAACAATCATCAACCAACAATATATATTCTCTAATCATCAATCTTGGCAAAAATAAGCATTAACAATAAGCTTATGAACTTGAAAAATTTATAAAAGCAAGTAGTAACTTACTAGCATAATTAGTAAGCCTTGTTACCTTTAAAAATGTGATTAGTTTCTTTAAAACTTTATTCTTAAAGGATTTGAACATTTACAACTTCTAGTCATGATTTACAAAAATATTTCTTTGTGAAATTTTCTTGTTACAGAAGTGTTTATACACTTGTTTACTTACTAAAAATGCGTTTTGTTTATGTAAGATCCAAGTGTTATTAAAAGTAATATTTTTCACTTGGTTCTTTCAAAAAAAACCACTCATAGATCTTTAGATCTACAAGTTTACAAAACACTTTGATCTTTGTTTATCAAGAAACATGTATGTAATCAAGTTCATAGCTTATGTGTGGATGATTTCATCATCCACAACATTTTTATCCTTCACATCTTGCTAGTTCATGTCTTTAAACATGATCTAGCAAGTCCATGTGATGAACCATAATATTTTTACTGACATAAAACATTCTACAAGCACAACACAAGATCATCATGATTTCATCATCAATATAACACTACTTCATTACTTTAACCATTCTTCATCCTTTATGTTTCAAGACTTGTTTAAGTTCTTAGAGTTTCTTAATATTTTATCATTCTTTTTACTATTAACCACCAAAAATAAGAACAAGATGAAGATTTAAGGCACTTACTACTAGCACAAGGCTAGGGGAGTTTCAAAGCGTAAAAGTGGTGGATAAAAGAAAACGAGAGCGGTCCTTGAGCTTCTGAGTACACCAAGCTTAGTTGTAGGGTCTTTAACACCTTTGAGTGTATGGAGATTGCGTGAAAGGAAACTTGAAGGTGGTGGTATGGTGGATGGTGGTGGCGGCCGAACACAAAGGATGAGATAAGAAGGAGAGCTTGTTGGTGTGTGTTTGATGAAATGAAGTTTAAGACCCTAAGTGTTTACTTATAATCCAAATTCATGCTTTAACCAACATGTAATATGTTTCTAATAATCCAACATTTGCAAATACAATAATCAAAAGAAAGGTGAGGGTGTCCCACCCTCATAACCGTCGAGGGGGGGGGGGGTAGGGGGGTTGGGTTGTAATTGATCTAGTTACAATCTGGTTGAGTTTCTAATGTTTAGTTAGTATATTAAGGTGTGTTATGTAATATAAGGTGTGTTAGGGTGTTCGGGGACCCTAACTAGCTCAGAAAAATAAAAACAATGTGTTTGGCAATATTTTTATGTTTCGGGTAAAGTCCGGTTGTTCGGTTGGTTGTTGTTCCGTTAAAGTGCTAATTTAATCTTTAAAGTGTCTTTTATATTATTTTTAGTGACACATTTAATTCCCAACACTTTGGAAGGTGTCTAGGATTATTTTGCCAAGTTTTTACACTTTACTAGCATTGTTAAATGCTAAATTTTGTTTATTTAGTGCAGAATTCTGCACTTAAAGTATGTTTTAGGCATTTCCGGGTACTATAACTATCACCTAGTGACACAGTTTTATGGTCCTCACCTCCCTACACTCCCTACTAGTGTACTATTCTATTCCTGGCTCACACTGGCCTCAAAAACAATGTCTGTCTAGGTGCTGGCATTGTCAGCATGTCTCTGGGTTATCCGTTTAGTGTGCTAACTGTGCTTTGTGCATCAAGTTTGTCACTAATGTTTGTGTGTAATAAATAGAGTGACAGTAATAAAATGTGATGCATGTGTATGTATGTATCAGAAAGCAAAAAGCAGTTTAATCACAGTTGTAATCAAGCACAGTCATTAAGCATAAATTAATTATTAATTAATTGTACGGATACCTGGAATTGTGAGGGTTGTCACAAGGTGTTTGTTGAAATGCCTAAAAGAAAGCTAGATATGGTGATTTCGAACAAAATGCATATGTAAATAATAAGATGAATTATGCGTTATAAGACATGAATCGAGTTCTAAATGAAGTGTTGATTGAACTCTATAGGGAAAGAAGCCGAGTATTCAAGCAGACAAGCCGAAGCGGACATGCGCTTGAAAGGAACACTTTGAAGGTACGCGACTTGTCGTCTCGTTACATTTATGTAGACAAGCCTAGTTTTAGATATGTTTAATGTTGTTATAGCGAAAATAGTTGCGTTTGGTGTGTCCAAGAAGTGATGGGATTCACTCGACAAACCAAACGAGTCAAAATAAATAGTTGGTTAGATATGTTTATTGATGAATTATGAAGGTATGTAACCGTGATCCCGTTACATTATGTTGTATGATTAATTATGGATATTTGGAATTGTGTTTAGTAGAAAAGGTAGCGTTAGTAAAAGTGACGTAGATCACTATTAATTAGTCGAGTTGTAAACTTGAATAACAAATGTTTGGTAGTCATTTGAAGTGGAGGATTCCATAAATGAGCCAAACGGGTCAAATAATTGTTTAGTAAGTAGTAAAAGTGTGTTTGATAGTTAGCTTTTGGCGCCGACAATCACAAGAGCATGAAGCCATAAGATTGGTAATGAAATGCCGGTGATATTAAGCCCTGGATGTTGGTAAAAACGCCTTAAGGTTGCTATCTCATTTGTACAAAAATTGGTATAAACTTGATGGGTTGAAAAATTAAAAGGTGATTTCAGTCATTCGATCCGTAACCTGAATTTTTGGAATAATAAATGTCATAGGCACGTCAGTAATTAAATTACAGACGCATAGGAAGAAGAATCACCTAAAACGGACCTACGGATCAAAAGTTATGGTGGTTTTAAGTTCGGACTTGATAAAAGGTTGAGCTGGGAAAGTGCAGCAACATAATAAGAACTTGCTGTCAAAAAGGGGGCTAGGTGTAGCGCGGTGCCCTTAGGTGTAGCGCCACGCCCCCTGATTTCGAAATTGTTTCATTTTTGTTGTTTTGACTCATGAAACTTGTTTATACCCATTCTATTATAACATTATCAAAACTAACATCTTATGTGGTTTTGACCTTAGGTGATGTTGGACATGCTCCGGATGACGATCAAGCAATAATTCAAGAACCGAACACTATCTTCTGAAGCTTCCACGCTTATCTAATTCTGTTAAAAACATGTTTATGTTGTAAACACTTGACTTGTCGTTTTGGGATGTTAAACTTAGTTGGTAATTTACTCAAATACGGTTATTATGTAAACTCCCGTTTTGTATAACTTTAGGAAATGAAGTATTATCTTATAAAATGCGTATGTTATATTAAAGTCCCATCTAAATAATAAGGGTGTTACAACTCACATTGTTGATAAGGAAGCCAAAGAGCCGAAGCTGGAAGATATCGCTGCAGTGAGGGAGTATCCTGAAGTCTTCCCCGAAGACTTGCAAGGATTGCCGCCGCAACGACAAGTCGAATTCCGTATTGACTTGGTTCCAGGCGTCGCGCCTGTAGCCAAGGCACCTTACCGACTTGCGCCGTCAGAGATGCAAGAGTTGTCGACGCAACTCTAGGAGCTTTTGGACAAGGGATTCATTAGACCAAGCTTCTCGCCTTGGGGAGCTCTAGTTCTATTTGTCAAGACGAAGGACGGTAGTTTTCATATGTGCATTAACTACCGAGAGCTAAACAAGTTAAGCATCAAGAATCGGTATCCTTTACCGAGGATTGATGATCTCTTTGATCAACTTCAAGGTTCAAGTTACTACTCCAAGATCGATCTTCGATCAGGTTATCACCAGCTGAGGATTCATGAAGAGAGTATACCGAAGACTGCCTTCAGAACTCGTTATGGACATTACAAGTTTCAAGTAATGCCGTTTGGTTTGACAAATGCGCCAGCAGTGTTTATGGATTTGATGAACCGAGTTTGCAAGCCATATCTCGATAAATTTGTGATTGTATTTATCGACGATATTTTGATCTATTCACGGACGAAGGAAGAGCATGAGCAACACCTTAGAGCCATCCTAGAACTGCTCAAGAAGGAGAAAATGTATGCTAAGTTCTCGAAGTGTGAGTTTCGGTTGCGTGAAGTACAGTTCCTTTGTCACGTGGTAAACAAAGATGGAATTCATGTGGATCCCACCAAGATCGAGGCGATTAACAATTGGGAAACTCCGAAGACACCAATCGAGAACCGACAGTTTTTGGGTTTAGTTGGGTACTATCGCAGATTCATTGAGGATTTTTCGAAAATCGCTCAACCGCTGACCTCCCTTACTCAAAAGGATAAAAAGTACGAATGGGGAGATAAGCAAGAAGAAGCATTTCAGCTACTTAAGAACAAGCTTTGCGATGCACCTATCTTATCCCTACCCGAAGGAACCGATGACTTCGTGGTATACTGTGACGCCTCGCGTCAGGGATTGGGCTGCGTACTGATGCAGTGACCGAAGGTTATCGCTTATGTTTCGCGCCAAATGATGGTTCATGAAAAGAACTACACCGCACATGATTTAGAATTAGGCGCAGTGGTGTTTGCTTTAAAGATTTGGTGACATTATTTGTATGGCACCCGATGCACGATCTTTACAGATCACAAGAGCCTCCAGCACATATTCGATCAGAAAGAGCTTAATATGAGACTGTGACGATGGGTTGAGTTGTTAAATGATTATGATTGCGAAATCAAATACCACCCAGGAAAGGCGAATGTGGTGGCAGATGCCTTAAGTCGAAAAGAGAGGATTAAGCCCATAAGGGTTAGGGCTTTGGAGATGATTATACAGACAGATCTCTCGTTGCGCATCCGTGCCGCACAGAGAGAGGCTCTCAAGAAAGAGAATCTGTTGGTGCACTGAATGTCTGTTTAGTACGTCTTAATCGAGTCTTAGGTATAGATAGGTTGTTTAGGGTTGGAAAACAAGAAATGTAAGTTTTACATGTAATTCCGCTTGAAAGTGAGTTTGTTCACTTCAAGCGAAATCAGGTTAACTTGTTATTCCGCTCCAATAGACATCTTAGTGATTCCGCTTGAGTTGATCATAGAGGTTTCGCTTGAGTCGTTTAAAGCGGAATCAGGTTCCGCTTGTGTAGTTTCAAGCAGAATCAGCATCCCTATAAATAGGTGATGTGTGATCTCATTTGTAACATTGGAGCGGAATTAAGAGTCGAGGTGCTGTCGGATTTTTGTCAGAATTCGTTGTAATTGACTCAGAAAAGCAGTAATAGAAAGAGATTAAAAGGATACAAGTTGTTTGAAGTTGTTTACTTTGATTCCGCCTCTGTAAACGATGATGAACTGCTCAAACTGGTCGTTTAGGATCACGCACACGGTCCAAAAAGTGGTATCAGAGCTCAGGACGAGGAGTTCATACCAATTCATCTTGATTCTACCAGATTTTCTCATTTCTACTCACTTCTTCTCACACTTTTCTGATTTGAACAAGTTCTAACGGTGGAAATGGCCTGAGTTTCACATATATTACGTAAAACACAGTTTTAACAAACCCTACAAAGAATTAGATCAAAATTCGAAGTAAAACAGGTAAAAATGGCCCATTAAGCTGATTCCGCTTGAACGAGTAACTTTGGTATTTCGCTGGAAACCGCATATTCCGCTTGAAAATCAGAGGCCATTACAAGCGAAATTACAGATTCCGCTTGAAAAATTTAGATCCCGCTTGAAAGATTCAATCTGATTCCGCTTGAATCAGATTTCGTTTGATAACTTGTGATTTCGCTTTAGGTTTAGATTTCGCTTGAAATTCCAAACGAAATAAGAGATATCGCTTGAAAAGCTATTCCGCTTGAATAGCTGATTTCGCTTGAAATTGTGTTTAGTTTGAAGAGCTGATTCCGCTTTAGCTTATTTCGCTTGAAATTTCTGTTTTTCAAAAATCTAAAAATTTTCTAAGTGTTTGCTGATTTTTCAGGTAGTGTAAGATGGATGATCTATTCATGAACCCGTTTAGTGATATGTATGCCTTTGCTGGAATTTCTGGAGACGATACTTCTTCTAACAACACCAATGAGAACACGTCAAGTACAAAGAAAAAGTTATCGGATGCCTTGGAAGTTGAAAGCACCTTTGGAACTTATAACAAACCCCCGAAGTTGATGGCTATCGAAGAGTACAGTCAGTGGGCCAAGAAGTTTGAAGAATGGTTGAAGGCCTTTGCATATCCTAGTTGGAAAGTCTAAAGAACGGATACGTTGATGGAGGCAAGACTGGTGAAAGCTTGACATCATCTGAAGAAATAGAATCGTTTGATGCTGAGCAAAAATGCATCGCACTACTATTTCAATCTGTTCGAGAAGATATAATATCCTTGATTGAGTACAACAGTTCTAAAGATCTCCAGAAAAAGTTAGAAGTAAAATGTTTGGGTAGTGCAGAAATAGTGAAAAACAAAAAGAAAATGCTAAGAAAAGAATTTGATTTGTTTGGTTGTTTAAAAAATGAATCAGTTTGTAAGATGATTGAGAGGTTTGGGTACTTGAAGTTAGAACTGGCGAGACATGGGATTTTATACTCTCAAGAAGAGCTAGTCGACAAATTGTTTGACTCGTTGCCAGATGAGATGGATTGGCAGTAATGCTGAAGAATACTATCAAGCCGCCAGAAGTGTTGACTGTATATTTGCTGATTGAGAGACTAGAGAGTCACGAGCTGGAATTATGGAAAACACACAAAGTTAATCACTCGTCATACCAGCAGAACTTGGATTTGTATTATCCAAAAAGCATGATGCCAAAGAATACATCTCCTAAGACAGCTTTTTCTGCTGAAAATTCCAACACTTCATGCAAAGAGAATCAAAGCAGTGGTTTTCACAGTGGTTCTTCGTCACATTCAAGTCAATCAGATGCAAAGAACCTATTTCAATGCAACATCGCTGTAGACTTAAAGAACGCTCAAAACTTCAGCGAGTAGTCAGCAAAGCAACAGATGGTTTTTCTAGCCTCTGTACTAGAATCGTATGAAAGTCTTGTGGCTGGCAAGATAGGCAACACCAACCTGACTAAAGAAGACTATGATCAAATAGATCCTGAAGAGATGGAATTGATCGACATAAGGTGGTGCATGGCCAGTGCAGTTCGTCGGGCACAGCGTTTCATGGAGATAACTGGAAGAAAGTCTATTGGTGGACCTTCTACCAAGTTAGGCTTTGACAAGTCTAAAGTAACATGCTTTAAGTGTAAACAAAAAGTCACTTTAAGCGTGAATGCCGAAATGCTTATGCTGATGAGTCTGAAAACCCATTCAGAGAAGATTACTACAAGAAAGCGATTTATCATCAGAATAAATCGGAGCCGCCAAGAATGAAGCAGCTTGAGGATAACAAAGAGAAATCCAGAGCTCTTGCGGTGATTCATGACGATGAAGGTTTCGACTGGAGCGAGTTGTTACCTGAGGAGGATGCGGTTGGATATGCATTCATGGCAAAATCTGAACCTGTTCCTTTAAAGACACCAGACCTGAAGAACAGAGGTATGCTTACAGAAAGATGATAGCTCAACAAAGAATGATCAGAATATCTGGTATCTATCTTGAAGCAAAAAGAGCGTGGAGATGGGATCCAGACAGAGAATGTTATCTTGACCCTGATGGAAATATAGCCATTGATCATAACACTCTTGATCTTGAAACCATAATTAAAGAAATGAAAGAAGAAGATGACTATTGGCAAAGAAAATGGTGGGGAAGCGGAGAAGAGAAAGAAAAAGAAGAGAAGGAGAAAGAAGAGAAAGAGAAGCCAAAGAAGGTTGATACTGGAATCATTGACACGACTCAAGAGTTGAATGCTGAAAACTTTGGAAAGATGGCTGACAAGGTGCTGGCTACTAAGGCACTAGAGGTAGACTCTAAATCTGTTTCTGAGTCTAATAGCCAGGTCAGTTCAAACGCGTCAACGACTGAGTCAGGTAAGAAAGTCAATGGTGATGTTGACTGCAAAAGTTGCATCAAAGAGTGCAAAGTTTGTAGTACGATCACCTATCTCAATGGTAAGAAGATTGATGATCTGACTGCAAGAGTCAGAAGTGTTGAGGATCAAATCCTTGATCGTGATAAAATGTTGAAAGCTTCAACTGACAGATTGAGAGAATTAACTAACAAAATTGAAAATGATAAAATTGATAAAGAAAAAGTTAGGAAAGAAAATGAGAAGTTAGTTCTTGAAAATCGTCAGATCACTGAAAAATTTGAGAAGCTTAAACGCACAGTTAAAGATAATGATGAAAGAAATGGTAAGACATATAAAGAAAATGTTCATCTGTCAAGTGTTCTTCGAGTAAAAGAAGAATTAATCAACCAACAACTGGATGAAATCGCAAAGTTGAAGCTTAAATTTCAAGAAGCTGAAATTGAAAATGAAAGAATCCAGTGGAAGCTAAAAAGTTACAACTCCGCAAGCTTTGTTTTGCAACACATTGTTCCAAAACCCATAGGCAAAAACAAAGCTGGCGAAGATGTCTTTTCAGATGGAACCGGGGTGGGTTATCATCAAGTTCCACCACCAGTTCTGGAAAATTATTCGAAAAAGCAATTTTGGTTGGTTAATCTTGAAGAAGAAAATGAGGTGAAACTTCCTGACACAATTGATGTCACGTTCACATCATCTTCCGATGACGATAGTGTCCAAACTGAAGTGGTAAAAATTGTGGTTGAAAACATTTTGAAACCTGAAAGTGACACTACTGAGGAAGATGAATGTTTCTTGGACAAGTACATTCCGAAACAAAAGTCCAAGAACAACTTAAATGAAGGACCAAATCTTGTCATGTACAAGATGTTGGGTTCCGATAAGTTGTTTTCGGATTTTAAGTTTCCACTTGAGAATGTTAATGTGAACAAATTGACAAATGTTTTCAAATTGATTGAAGTTGAGTTGTCAGAAGTGAACAGTTTAAATCAAACAAAAAGACAAATGAATTTTGAGAAAGATAAAGCTTACTACAAGAAGTCTGTTGTTCCACCACATTTTTATAACAACAATCGAAACAAATGGTCGGGTGGTTATCAGGGTGGTAAGAATTATCAAAAGAGAAATGCTCAAAACAAGAAGTTTATTGAGAAGAAAGTGTTTGTAAACAGTTCAAGTTCACTTTCTGATGAAGAGTCAAAGATATTCTCGAAATCAAATGAAGAGTTTAGCTTCACAGTCTCAGTATGAAGGCATAAGTCGGGTAGCTGACACTCGAACATGTTTCAGATGTAACCAAGTTGGGCATATTGCACGAAACTGTACCAACTTGAAGCCTAAGACTGAAGCTGTGAAGATTCAAAAGAAGAAAGTTGATAAGAAAGGAAAAGCTCCATTGGTTGTTGAGAAAAAGGTTTGAAAAAGGAAAACATTAAAATCAAAACGGAACCTGTTAAGAAAATGGTAACTAAAAATGAAAAATTTTACAAACGGGTTGCATCAGCTCAACAAACATGGAAGCCGAAAGTTGTCGAAAAGAAAGAAAGTGTTTCAAAACCAAAGGTTTCTAAGACTGAAAAACAATCGTCTTCTACCACACCGGTAAAGATGAATGTTCCTTTGGACTATTATGTGAAACTTGAGAAAGAAATGCAAAAATCTGAGAAGGAAAATGTTCAAAAGAAAGACCAACCATCTGGTCAACCACAAAAGGATGAGTTTTTTCTATATAAAAAGGTTGAGGCTGGGTCTGAAGAAAGTTTAAAAATGAATGACAAGAATTTTCCGCCACTTTACACTACAAAATCTCACATCAAAGTTGAGTTACCTGAGTCAAAATAGGCTTGGGTAACTTCCAAATCTAACTAAAGTGTTTGTGGTTGTGCAGGAGCTTCCAAGATCCGTTTCAAGATGGATTATGGATAGTGGAGCTTCTCGGCACATGACAGGGAAGACAGCGTTGCTGTATGATGTAAGAAATTTTAATGGAGGTTATGTGGGATTCTCAGGAAATCAAGGTGGTAGGATTATTGGTGAAGGAACGTGTTATCCAATGGGATTGTGACGTTTGAAAGAGTTAACTACATTGCCGAGCTAGAATAATCTGCTTAGTATCTCGCAGATTTATGACAGGATGTATACCACTCACTTCACTGACAAAGAATGTTTGATCTTAAAGCCAGAATTTGTTATCCCTGAGGAATGGATTATCATGAGGGCACCAAGAGTCAATGATCTGTACGTGCTGGATATGAGCGTAGCTACTACATCCCCGGGTCAGGCTCATTGTTTTGTGTCCAGAGCAACGGAGAAAGAATCGAGATTGTGGCATAGGAAAATGGGTCACATTCACCTACGAAAAATGAATCACCTGGTTCATAACGATTTAGTTTTGGGTGTTCATGTGAAAGGTTTTCATCTGGAAGGGGAGTGCATTAGCTGCATTAAAGGCAAGCAGAAGAAAAAGTCACACCCTAAAAAGCAAGTCAATTCAGTATCAAGACCTCTAGAGAGACTTCACATGGATTTGTTTGGTCCTGTGAATGTCAAAAGTATTACAGGAGATAACTACTATCTGGTCATTACTGATGATTATTCCAGATTTATGTGGGTATCGTTTTTGAAATCAAAAGATGAAACTTATGACAGTTTGATGGCGTTGTTCAAGAAAATTGAAAATTTGTACCAAAGGCGTATCAAAAGAATCCGAAGTGATAATGGTACTGAAATCAAGAACAGCAAGATGGAAGAATTTTTTGATGAAAGAGGTATATTGCATGAGTTTAGTGCTCCGTATACTCCGCAGCAGAACGGAGTCGCAGAACGCAAAAACAAGACACTAATCAAGACGGTTAGAACAATGCTTGCAGATTCAAAGCTTCCGATAAATTTTTTGGCAGAAGCTGTTTCCGACGCATGCTATACACTCAACAAAGTTCTCACTGTCAAGAAGTTCAACAAAACGTGCTTTGAGTTAATCAATAATTGCAAACCTAATCTGAAGTATCTTGAACCGTTCGGGTCACCCTATACTGTTCTAGAACCTTTTGGAAAAATTTGGTCCAAAGTGCGTTGAGGGTATATTTGTTGGTTATGCAAGTCCTTTACGACATGTCTTCGTTCCAAGTGAGAAGCGGATTATTGAAGCTCCAAATGTTGAATGTCAAGGTCATACAATGCCGCCGCAGAATCCTGGAGATTTATGGTGTTATCATTACGACACTTTATGGGATTCGTTTGACGTGTTGAAAGAACCAGAAGAAGAAGAAGATTTCTGTGATGATTTGGATATTCTGAGGGAGTACGAGTCTTCTCAGGAAAGGTTCCAGCTGAGTATTTTACAAGACCACCACAAACTTCAAATGACGATGAAGCAGGTCTAAGCAATGCTGGTGAACATGATGATGTCCAACAAAATGAAGTTGCTCATGATAATCAGACGGTTCAAAATGATAATCAAGAATCTGAGAATATGCCGATATTTGATCGTGGTGATTCAGATTCTGAGGGGGAGCAAATTCAGGATTCAAGTCAAACAAACCCAATTAGTGAACAAGGTGCAAATCAGAATGTTACTAATCTGGAAGGCAATGTAGATGTTCCGAGCGAAGTAATGCCACAAACTCTTTCATACCATCCAGAGGAGCTGATCATTGGAGAGTTGCAATCAGACGTTCGCACGAGATGTCAAATTGACCAAGGCCTTACATGTTTTTATTCTACAGTAGCACCTTTACAAACTGATTTTTCATTGAGTTGTTTTATTTCACAGATCGAACTGCGAACTTATAAAGAGGCGCTTACTGAAGATTCTTGGGTCAATGCGATGCAAGAAGAGTTGAGTCAGTTTGAAAAGTTGGGAGTGTGGAAGCTAGTGGATTTACCGGATGGTCACATGAAAATCAACACAAAATGGGTATTTAAGTGTAAGACAGACGACAGAGGAGTTGTTGTACGAAACAAAGCTCGACTCGTTGTTCAGGGCTTTAGTCAACAGGAGGGAATCGATTTTACAGAAGTCTATGCTCCTGTAGCACGACTAGAGGAAATCAGAATTTTCCTGGCATTTGCATCTTGGAAAAACTTTAAATTATATCAGCTAGATGTGAAATCGGCGTTTCTTTACGGGAAGGTTAAAGAGGAGGTATATGTCGGACATCCACCGGGCTTTACCGATCTAATCCACAAGAACAAGGTCTACTTGCTGGACAAAGTGCTGTATGGTTTACACCAGACTTTGTCTCAACACCTACTAGCCAGCAGCTTCATTCGTGGAAAAGTGGATGCCACTCTCTTCACTAAAGAGGTCGACGGACATCTTCTGATAGTTCAAATTTACGTGTACGACATAATATTGGGGTCAACGAATGAGAATCTGTGCAAAGATTTTGAACAAGTGATGAAGCAAAAATTCGAAATGTCATCAATGGGGGAAATGAAATTCTTTTTGGGACTTCAAGTTGAACAACTACCTAAGGGAATTTTCATTCATCAGACGAAGTACGTTCATGATATTCTAGAGAAATTTGGAATGTCAGGTTCTACTCCAGCTGCTACCCCTTTAGCAACAAATCATGGGATTCACCCAGATCTCACCGGAGACAGGGCAGATGAGATGTTTTATCGTTCCATGATCGGTTCATTGATGTACTTAACTGCTTCAAGACCCGATATCATGTACCCAACGTGCCTCGCAATAAGATATCAATCTAACCCGAGAGCTTCGCACATGGTTATTGTGAAGAGGATATTACGCTACCTGAAGGGAACTCCTACATTGGGGTTGTTGTCACGGCCCCCGCCCCCGGTTTGACCCGGATCAGGAGCCGCGGGACAGGAAACACGCGGTAGTCAAGTTTACAGCGGAAGTCTTTAGCAGGATCGTTTTAATTATTGAAAATGCCCGAGTATTATTTATTTACATTTCGGGATAACCCCGTAATTTTCATCATTTCATTATTTTACAAACATGTTTATTTATTTATATGAGCCACTACTTCAAGCTTGATGGTGCTCCGTAGCACGTGTACTGATTTCACAGTATGTCACCTGAAACATGTTGTAAAAAGGTTTTGTCAGCGGGGAAATACTGAGTGAATCATTCAGTTTTGTTTAAAACGACACATAGTTATAAATTACAGCATAAGAGCGATTACAATGGCATTATCTTATTTTATATCTGGTATTGCCACCCGTGTGACGATGGTCATATCACTATTGGGTCCAGTCACCCAATTAGTGACGTTTTATCACTATTAGGGCTTGTAGCCTAACCACTGTTAGGGCTTACTGCCTAACCCTGTGAGAAATTAGTAATGTGCACAATACCCCACTAACCAGCGATCAAGATAACCACGACTTAATCCCTGTAATTATAACATTTTGAAAATAATTTGGAGTATTGTAAAACCGTTTGATAAAAAGAAGAATGACTCACATTGCAGAATTAACGAGTAGTGTATAAGCCTACTGATTAGCCTTGTTTATTTCTAAATTAACAATAATGCACACAAAACAGGATTAGTGATCAATACAGCAGTTACGATAACTTCCCCGAGATCAATTTTGACAATGAATGTCCAAGTGCAATACTTCGGCTCATTTATCAAAATGACAAACGACAAAGTATAGTACTTCAACTCGTGTATCGAATTATCGACAACGACAAAGTACAATGCTTCGGCTCATTATCGAATTATCGACAACGATAAAGCATAGCCCAATGTGGGCGGCACTTAGGTATTCTTTGGATATATTGATCCCGGAAACTGAATCGTAATAGCGATCGAGTAATTACCCTGATTGCGGCAGCGTTTCGTGACGTGTGTGTGTTAATTGAAGTAATTTGGTGATATCTCGACGTACAGAACGAATTCTCTCGTCGAACTAACGCAGGAAATCAAGTGCCAAACTCCTCTATTTATACCTGAAATTTGGTCTCCCTCGCGTGTCACGACAGGAAAACATGGTCCTGGCGCGTGGCGCGACGGGTCACTTTTAATATGCGGTAGCCACGCGTCTCAGTAGCTTGGGTGAGTCGACGGTTAGTTAAAATTCAATTTCTATCGAAAACAGTTTGAGAAATACTAACTAGGAAATACCCCCCCTGAGTTTTAGGGGTCCTGATCCTGATTCCGATTGTTCTGAAAATTTTAGGGTTTATGCCAAATCACTTGGGTGTCTCAATTAGGGTTTTCTTAATAGCTAATTACCTTCCTAATTATGGATTTTGGTGACAGTTGTTACATCCTCCCCACCTTAATAAAAATCTCGTCCTCGAGATTTACTGGAATAGATAAGGGTATCTTTGCTTCATTTCTGATTTCAGTTTGTAGATATATTCAGATTCTTTCTTTGAGTTCTATTAATATTATTGTTTATGTGTAAAAATTTTACTCGTCTATCCTTTATTCGTAGTGATTTCTTTACGAATTTTGACTTTTCGTTTATCTCTTTTTCTTGAAGAGACATTACCAGGGATTTGTCTATCAACTATTTCTGGAAATTGGATATATGAAACATATCATGTATTCTAACTACTTTTTCGAGTAGTTGAAAATAATAAACTACTAATCTTATTGGAAATGGTCCTACGTATCTTTAGACTTAGTTTTCTTTTCTTACTGAATCTAATAATTTCTTTCAAGGAGATATTTTTAATAATATTTTGTTTCCAACTCAAACTTTAATGGATTTGGTTGATAGTCGTCTTCAGTCTTTCCCTTGGGATACTAAATATTACAGTTGTATTTACTCCAATATGTATCTTAAATTCTTATGACCTGTATGGGTAATAACTTTATCTTCTTACAGATAGTGGTTTCTAATCTGAAGGTTAAATTTATGCTATAAGATTTTAAAGCTTCTTTTGATTTAGATTTTTATTTAACCTTAATTGTTTTAGCTTATTTTAGGGATATATATATTTTATCAAATATACCATCTATAATATCTATTTGAATTTACAGAATTCCAAATTTTTCTTTTAGGGATTGCGGAATTTGTCATTTAATATTGTTCGAAACACAAATCTATTGTGGACAAATACCTAGTATTTGAAAATTGAGCAAATAGATTTTTATTCCTAGAGAATAGGTATTGATTTCTAATTTATTTTTCTATAATCGATATATCTTTTCCTTAATCCTTCCTTTCTATTAACACGGAAGCTTTTATAAAGAAGTTGAGCAAAGTTGGTTATTATTCCTATAACATTGAATCCGGCTAATTTATTAATAACAAATTTTACAGAAAAGTTTACGTCCTATTAATTCTATCTTTGCTTCTTGCAAAATATTATTTATTCTAACGAAATCTGCGTCAACTGTAAAAGTTGGCCTAAGGTTTGGTTAAAGGTAAATTAAGGATTTGGCAAAATGAAGTATTTATAAAACTTTGGTTTGCTCTAGAGTCAAATAATTCTTTTGCTTAATCGTCGGAAATTTTAAAACGTACCAACTATGATGTCAGGAATTAATTCAGCTTCCTGAGTAGTTAATTGGAAAGCTCTTGCATTTCTCTTGGTAGTCCCTTCTGTAGGTTTTGTCTTTTCGTTTGCTGGGTTGCCTAATTTCGGGCAGTTAGTTTTGTAATGTCCAGCTTCTCCGCAATTGTAGCAGGTTATTGCCTTCTTTTTCCTGCAATCCTCTTCCCGATGTCCTGGAATTTTGCAGAAATTGCAACATCCTTTGCATTTTCCAAAATGCCTGCTGTTGCAAGTATCACAAAATGGGATGGTAGGAAATCGCTCATTTCCTTGTTTCCTGAGATGGTTATTATTACCTACATGGAATTCTTGGGAAATTTTCTGGGCTAAATCCTTCCTCCTATTTTCTTCCCGAGTGCGTACCAGTCCGTCAGTTAGGGTGTTGGCTAATTCTACCGCATCGTCAATTGTACGAGGTCTCGCAGCTTTGACAATGTCACGAATTTCGCTAATTAAACCCCAGATATAGCGAGATATAAGTACCGATTCTGGCGAAGCCAGTGTAGGTACAATTCTGGCATACTCAAAGAATTTTGAAGTATACCCTCGACAATCTACGTCCACCATTCGGTGACTTAAAAACTTATTTGCCATTTGCTCTTTCTCATATTCGGGACAAAATTTTCTTTCTATTAATCGCTTAAATTCTTCCCAACCTATGGCATAGGCTATGTCACTTCCTTTGGCTTGTAGCACGGTATTCCACCATTCTAATGCTTCTTCTTTGAAAAGGTGTGACACATACATAACCTTATCTTCCTCAACACATTTACTTATTCTAATTACTGCCTCAGTTTTCTCTAACCAACGTAGTGCCGCAGTTGCCCCTTCATTGCCTGCGAATTCTACAGGTTTACAGGCAAGAAACTCCTTATAAGTGCAACCAGGTGTTGCAACTTTCTTTTTCTTAGGGAGCGGAGCTCGTCGCGGTTCATTATGATTAGCATGATCATTACCTCCGTTTACGCTATTACTGAAATTATCTTCAGAAATACGTTTACTAGGAATGATTTGCTGTGGTTCTATGGGATTTTTAACAGCATTGACAATTGCTGGAATAGCGTTGGCTATCCCTTGAGCAATCATTGTTGGAATAGTGTTGGCTATCCCTTGAGCAACAATATTTTCTATATCCTGCCTAGTCATATATTGACCCCCTGACTGTTGCTCAGATTGATTACCTTCGTTAACTGGTTCATTATTAGCGTGTTCCATTGGATAACTGATTTATAGATAAATAATTAGTATATTAGAAATAATCTAATGTTACACTTAATTGCACATAACCACGTGTACCCAATTCTGTAAATTTTCTATGATATTTATTATATCATGCTTCTATATACAATCGTTTTATTATTTATTTTACATATACTAGTTTTATTTATTACTATTACATAATCGTAATTTCATAAATTCCCGATCCTTTTGCTAAATAATAGTCTAGTAACGGTATTTCCTTGGATCGTATTTCCAGGAGATTTGTTTTCCAATCTCTTGAATCCTATTCCCAATATTTATTAGTTCCTGATCCAAGTGGTGAAGTCTAGCTGTATTCTCGTTACTCTTTTGGTGGATTTGGTAAAGGGTTCAGTTGGAACTGAGGAAAAAGCTTATAGGGATTATTCTGTAATTGTATTTCATGAGTCAACCATTCGTCTATATCGAAAGGTCGTGAGCGGATCAAAGGATTTGAAATAGCTGGGTCTAAGTTCGTTGGTAGTTGTGTTTCATCACAGGGCTTAATAGTATTGAAATTTTCTAATACGAAATCTAACTCTTTTTGAGATGGTAATCTCTCAATTTGCCTAGAACTTTCTTCAATTTCTGTTTTCTTAGGCTCGAGAGGTAAAGCATTAAATTCTATAGGTTCCTCCCTGGCTGGTATATACCTATTGAAATCTCTAGAAACCTCTATTCTTACTGGATAGAGATTTGAGTTCTGGAGGGCATTAGACAAATCACCCATTCTGTTTACATACAATTATTATGTCGGAATTTATAACAAATTTGGTAGAAATACTCGTTTATTTATCCGAACAACTAGAATTTAGAGTACCCTAGATTTTATTTATAAATTTATTTATTTACTGAATAAGGCTTCTAGATTTTGTAAAGACACTAAAATTTTATTTTATTTGCTACACATATAAAATTTGTTTCATGTTATATGCAATTAATCAGATAATAAAACACATAATCACAGAATAGCAATTTAATAAAGATTAAGTATTTTCTAAATAATTAATAGGCTTAAATCAGTGGCTTGATTAGTGGCTCTGATACCACCTCTTTCCTGTCACGGCCCCCGCCCCCGGTTTGACCCGGATCAGGAGCCGCGGGACAGGAAACACGCGGTAGTCAAGTTTACAGCGGAAGTCTTTAGCAGGATCGTTTTAATTATTGAAAATGCCCGAGTATTATTTATTTACATTTCGGGATAACCCCGTAATTTTCATCATTTCATTATTTTACAAACATGTTTATTTATTTATATGAGCCACTACTTCAAGCTTGATGGTGCTCCGTAGCACGTGTACTGATTTCACAGTATGTCACCTGAAACATGTTGTAAAAAGGTTTTGTCAGCGGGGAAATACTGAGTGAATCATTCAGTTTTGTTTAAAACGACACATAGTTATAAATTACAGCATAAGAGCGATTACAATGGCATTATCTTATTTTATATCTGGTATTGCCACCCGTGTGACGATGGTCATATCACTATTGGGTCCAGTCACCCAATTAGTGACGTTTTATCACTATTAGGGCTTGTAGCCTAACCACTGTTAGGGCTTACTGCCTAACCCTGTGAGAAATTAGTAATGTGCACAATACCCCACTAACCAGCGATCAAGATAACCACGACTTAATCCCTGTAATTATAACATTTTGAAAATAATTTGGAGTATTGTAAAACCGTTTGATAAAAAGAAGAATGACTCACATTGCAGAATTAACGAGTAGTGTATAAGCCTACTGATTAGCCTTGTTTATTTCTAAATTAACAATAATGCACACAAAACAGGATTAGTGATCAATACAGCAGTTACGATAACTTCCCCGAGATCAATTTTGACAATGAATGTCCAAGTGCAATACTTCGGCTCATTTATCAAAATGACAAACGACAAAGTATAGTACTTCAACTCGTGTATCGAATTATCGACAACGACAAAGTACAATGCTTCGGCTCATTATCGAATTATCGACAACGATAAAGCATAGCCCAATGTGGGCGGCACTTAGGTATTCTTTGGATATATTGATCCCGGAAACTGAATCGTAATAGCGATCGAGTAATTACCCTGATTGCGGCAGCGTTTCGTGACGTGTGTGTGTTAATTGAAGTAATTTGGTGATATCTCGACGTACAGAACGAATTCTCTCGTCGAACTAACGCAGGAAATCAAGTGCCAAACTCCTCTATTTATACCTGAAATTTGGTCTCCCTCGTGTGTCACGACAGGAAAACATGGTCCTGGCGCGTGGCGCGACGGGTCACTTTTAATATGCGGTAGCCACGCGTCTCAGTAGCTTGGGTGAGTCGACGGTTCGTTAAAATTCAATTTCTATCGAAAACAGTTTGAGAAATACTAACTAGGAAATACCCCCCCTGAGTTTTAGGGGTCCTGATCCTGATTCCGATTGTTCTGAAAATTTTAGGGTTTATGCCAAATCACTTGGGTGTCTCAATTAGGGTTTTCTTAATAGCTAATTACCTTCTTAATTATGGATTTTGGTGACAGTTGTTACAGTTGTGGTATCCTAGAAAAGGCGACTTTACTCTCGAAGGGTATTCCGACTCGAATTTCGGATGCTGCAAAGTCAATGCAAAATCAACAACAGCAGGATGCCAGTTCTTTGGATCTCGCTTGGTTACCTGGCAGTGTAAGAAACAAACGTCTGTGGCGCTATCCACATGTGAAGCGGAGTATGTATCAGCTAGCAGTTGCTGCTCTCAGATCCTGTGGATACAGCAACAGATGCGCGACTACGGTTTGCAGTTTCTTAACACACCTCTCTTTGTTGATAATGAGGCTGCAATAAATATAACGAAAAATCCAGTACATCACGCTAAAACTAAACACATAGAAATTCGACATCACTTCAACAGAGATTGCTTCGAGAAGAAGTTGATTCGAATTGAGAAAATCCACACTGACGAACAGAAAGCTGATTTACATTCCAAAGCTTTTGACAAAACACGTTTTAAATATCTTTTAAAACTGAACGGTATGATGTTTCTTTCGGTGTTGGATGGCATTATTGGCGTTGATGAGGGTATTGTTGAAGATGAAGATGAGAAACAATCTGCAATGGTTTATCAATTTTTTACTTGTTTTGGTATTTAGGGGGAGTAGATATATTTTCAGAAAATACAAAAACAGTAAAAAATTCAAAAATACAAAAACATGATAAAATTTCAAAACCCAAAAACAATAGAAAACTGAAAAAGAGTTTGTGTAAAAAGGGAAAATGATAGTACATCAGTTTGACAGTTATAGTACGCTAAAGATTTGTAAAGTTTAAAAGCGTTAAACAGTCTCACTGATGATGTGTCGATTGGTTTTTACACATTTAGTAGGTTTATTCAGTATATAAACATAAAATTTCAAGCTTGCTTTTTTGTGGGGAACACTACTTTGATATATAGGTAACCCCTGAAATCTCGTTTGAAAGGTCCCTCTTTCTGAGATACTAGGTCTTTATACTCAGTGATATCTGGGGTATTATTCCGGGACTTCTGCTGAATGGAAGTTCTGACCTAGACCCCGAATAATACTTTTCGCATCGCTTGAAACATAGCATCGCCCTCAGCAAATTGATGAAACAATAAAATTGATAGTCATTGCTGTTGAAACAAAAGATCCTCTAAAGGGGACACACCTAAAGTCGAACCGTCATCTCTCTGCTGAACGGAAGTTCTAACCTGAGCTCTCACGGTTTCGCATCTAACCCCTTACAGATATCATTTGTGGTATACTCACCTGTAAGACTGAATATTGGGATCTGGATACGGGAGTATATTCAAGAGGTGGGACACATGAATGAGTTAAGTGCATAAGACATCTAATTCGTATCCTGAATAGATTGAAAATTGTGTGAGAATTTAAAGTGGATCAGTATATCGACAATCTACGTGAATTGTTTAATTCTGAGTATGAAATTAAAGCTTAATAGTACTAGTAACTTGTCTGATAACTGATACGATTCCCTGACACGCTCACCAAAAATATGTTTGTAAATAGTTTAATTTCTTTACAATATGCAATTTAAGTTTCTGTATTTCATTTCTAGTTTAGAAATTTTATTAAAAAAATCCAAAAAGATTTTTCATTTCTACTTTATTTTCCAAAAAACCAAAGTGGAGAGTTGAACGTTGGATTCTCAAAGTTGAAGCAGATGCAGGAAATTTCTAGACTGGAGAATGTGGAGAGCTTATCTTGATAAAGTCTAAAGTATTGAAAAGTCAAAACAAGTTCATTAACTTGATGCTTGTTATTTTTTTAGAAAATGTTTGAAAATTATTGAATGAATATCAGCTTTGTTTGTCAAAGATCAACCAAGGTCATTAAGTTGGACTTGGTAGATTAATTGAGTAATCAGGGTCATTAATTTGGACCTGAATACTTAAGTGGATTTCTAGAACTGATAGATATTGTGATTTATTGTTGAAAATCAATAGATTGTAATGTTATATGTTTGAGTAATAGGTTGTGGATTTCATCATCCCCATGGCTACAGAAGGTTAAAGTTTGAACCAGATTACGACCCTAGATCCCAGCATATCGAGAGGGGGAGTCTGTGATAGGGGGAGTCTAGATTCTGGAACAATAGTCAAAGAGGAGATTGAAGATGGAGCTAGGTTGAGATCCTGAATCTGTGAAAAGAGAGTTTTTACAATGAGAAGACAAAGTTGGATATAGACAAAGACTGAAGACTCGACGCTGAAGACTTCATCAACATCCAAGGGGGAGTCTGTTGGTGCACTGAATGTCTGTTCACTACGTCTTAATCGAGTCTTAGGTCTAGATAGGTTGTTTAGGGTTGGAAAACAAGAAATGTGAGTTTTACATGTAATTCCGCTTGAAAGTGAGTTTGTTCACTTCAAGCGAAATCAGGTTAACTTGTTATTCCGCTCCAATAGACATCTTAGTGATTTCGCTTGAGTTGATCATAGAGGTTTCGCTTGAGTCGTTTAAAGCGGAATCAGCATCCCTATAAATAGGTGATGTGTTATCTCATTTGTAACGTTGGAGCGGAATTAAGAGTCGAGGTGCTGTCGGATTTTTGTCAGAATTCGTTGTAAAGACTCGTAATCAGTAATAGAAATAAAGTTAAAAGGATACAAGTTGTTTTGACGTTGTTTACTTTGATTCCGCCTCTGTAAACGATGATGAACTGCCTTTACTGACTGTTTAGGGTCACGCAACCGGTCCAACAGAATCTAAAGGCTGAATATCTCGGTGGGATGGAGAAAAGGCTGGTACCCAATGAGGAAGGAACCTTGTGTTTTATGGGACGAATTTGGGTTCCGCTTTTTGGTGGCCTTAGAGATGTTATCTTTGATAAAGCTCATAAATCGAGGTACTCGATCCACCCAGGATCGGACAAGATGTACCAAGATTTGAAGGGTTTCTACTAGTGGCCGAGACTGAAAGGTGATGTTGCAACTTATGTTGGAAAGTGTTTGACTTGCGCCAAGGTAAAGGCCGAGTATCAGAAGCCTTCAGGTCTTCTGCAGCAACCTGAGATACCCATGTGGAAGTGGGAAAAGATCTTAATGGATTTCATAACAAAGTTGCCAAGGAAACCCAGAGGTCATGATATGATTTGGGTAATCGTAGACCGCCTGACAAAATCTGCGCACTTTTTGCCAATCAAGGAGAAGGATAACATAAGTAAGCTAGCTGAGCTGTACCTAAGGGAGATAGTTGTACGTCATGGAGTGCCTATCTTGATTATATCTGACAGAGACGGAAGATTTGTGTCAAGGATTTGGCAATCTTTCCAGGAAGCATTTGGTTCTCAGTTGAATCTGAGCACAACATTTCATCCACAGATGGACGATCAAAGTGAAAGAACGGTTCAGACACTAGAAGATACGTTATGAGCTTGCGTAATGGACTTGGGTGGCAGTTGGGACACTCACCTGCCTTTGGTGGAGTTCTCCTATAACAACCACTACCATACAAGCATTCAAGCTGCACCGTTCGAGGCTCTCTACGGACGAAAGTGTCGATCACCGTTATGTTGGGCAGATACAGGTGATAGACAGCTGGTTGGTCCCGAATTGGTCCAGGAAACGACAGATAAGATCATGCAGATCCGAGAGTGCATTAAGGCGGCTCTTGATCGCCAAAAGAGCTATGCGGACCAAAGAAGGAAACATTTGGAATTTGAAGTGGGAGATATGGTTCTATTGAAAGTTTCACCTTGGAAATGTGTAGCACGCTTTGGGAAGCGTGGTAAGTTAAACCCACGATTCATTGGACCGTTCAAAATCCTGGAAAGGATTGGCCCTGTAGCATACAAGTTAGAACTACCAGCAGAACTTAATGGTGTTCATGATACATTTCATGTATCTAACCTGAAGAAGAGTCCAACACAAGAAACAGTAGTTATTCCTGCTGATGAAGTTCACATTGAAGAAACACTCCACTTTACCGAAGAGCTTGTTGAGGTTACTGACTTGGAAGTTAACAAGACTCGGAGGAGTAGTGTTAAACTCGTCAAGGTTCGATGGAATGCGTGTCACGGCCCAGAGTTTACTTGGGAGCGTGAAGACCGCATGAAAGCAAAATACCCGCATTTATTCCCTAACACCCCTGCAGCTAGTAGTAGAGCTTAAAATTTCGGGACGAAATTTTCTTAACATGGGGAGAATGTGACAACTGTCAAAATTCCAGGTATCCGTGCAACTATTAAACCCTGATTAGTGCTAAATGACTGTGCTGAATTACAATTAATGACTTGAAGCGCTTTCTGATTACTGCCATATACCTGCATGTGCATCACATATTTTAAATGACATATCATTATTGCATGAGAGTTTATATGACTCAAATGATGCATAAAACACAGTTAGCACAGTTATCAGATAAATCAGGAAAATGCTGACAGAATTCAGTACATAGACAGATAGTGTGTTGAGACACAGAATGAGCCAGAAACCAAGTGTCACACTAGTGTAGTGTGTAGGAAAGTAAGGATCATAAAACTGCCTTCCTAGTGACAGTTTAAGTGCCGGAAAGTGCATAAAACTCACATAAAATGCTGAATTCAGCAAAATTCAGCAATTTTCAGCATTTAAACACACTAATATCATGCAGAAATATGCTTAAATGGTCCTGAATGCTTTCCTAAGTGTCGGGAATCAAAAGTGTCATAAAAGGGCACATAAAGCACACTAAACTGCAAAGTTTAGCACCTTAACGAACCGGTAACCAACCGAACAACCGGACACTACCTGAAACACCAAATTTTCACTAGAAGCAGTGTTTTGACATTACCAAGCTAGTTATGGTCCCCGAACATCATAAAACCCCATACAAATATCTAATAACTAAAACACTTAACTTACACTTGGATTTCAACTAGTAACTAACTAGTTTAGTTTAAACCTATTCTACTACCCCCCCCCCATGGATGGCCAACAAGGGCCCCACTTTGTTGATTTGTTTCAATATTATAATAGATATGTTTATGATTTCCTAAACATAGTAACCAAGGGTTAAAGTATTAAGATGGATTATAAGAATGCACAACATGATCATAACTTCATTCTACACACATCAAAACACACACAAACTCTCTCTTCTCTTCTTCTTGTTCTCGGCCGACCCCAAGCACACACACACTCACCATTTACATCCATCTTACAACCATTCCAAGTATATACAAAGGTGTTAGAGGTTACATAAAGGAGCTAGGAGCTTTCGAAAGTTCAAGGACCTTGTTCATTTGCTTTTACCCAATTGTTTTCTTCACTTGATCATCCCTAGCCTTGTGCTAGTGGTAAGAACCTTGATCTTGCTATTTTACTTCCATTTTAAGTGGTTAAAAGAAGAATCATAATCATAATCTTGAAGAACACTAAGAATCACAAGAAGTAAACTTGAACATAAGCATGATTAATGAAGAAACTAAGTTGTTTATGTGTTGATAAACTTGTTGATCATTGATCGCTTGTGAAAATGATGTTGATCATCATATGTTCTTTCTAGATCATGATTAAAAACATAATCTAGCAAGATGAGAGGATGAAAATGATAGAAGTAAATGGATCATCCTCATAAAAAGCATGAACTTGAAAGAATATGTGGTTTTCTTGAAAAATAGTGATCAAAGTAAGTTAAAATACTTGTAGATCTAAAGATTCATGGATGGTTTTTCAAAAAAACCAAGTTAAAAATACAAGTTTTATTAAATCTTGGTTCTTACATAAATAAACCCTATTTTTAAAGGTTAAACAAGTGTAGAAGTATATGTGTAACAAGAAAGATCGATGAAGAAACATTTTTGAAAAATATAAATACAAGTTGTAAAGATCAATCTTCTTTAAAAATAAAGTTTTTAAAGAATCAGTCACACTTTAGAACGTAACAAGACTTACTAAGAACAATAGTAAGTTACTACAATTTTTACAAATATTCAAGTTCATGAAGCATTAGATTATGTTTATTTTTGGCAAAATTGGTAAGTAAAGGTTGTTTATTGTTGATTATTGGTTGATTGTGTTGATTTTTACAAAAGAAAATGATATGCTTGAAAGCATGGAAACCTCCATTTTTATGGGAAACTATGGCAAAATTTTCTAAAAATTTAAACACTTAGAAAAATATTTATAAACATACACTTACAAGTATATTTTAAACCATGGATTTTCACATAAACTTTGCCATAATTTTTGTTACAAAAATTATAATTATTGGAGGTTGGTTTTTATAAATAAAAGTGACTAAATATGTATTTAGGAAATATATATTTAGATGACACCATGTGTGTGATTATTTATATACTTTGTATATTAGTTATATTATCTTAGGACAAGAAATAATATAACTCACTAAAACACCAAGAATTACCATCCAAAATATTACCAAAATTCCAAGGGATAAATATACACATTTCACACAAAATGTTGGTGAAACTGAACTAAGGAAAATAATTTACAAAATATTCCGGAAATATTATTCATGAGTATATTTTGGTAAATAATATTTTGGACACCAGGGAGACAAAAATATGATTTTACAACTATTACAAGGTTATATCATATTTTGACAAAAGGAAAATATATTATTTTGAGTGAATAAAAATATATATTTTTCTTGGAATTATTAGAAGATGTATTATTTTTGGGAGAAAATATACATTTCTTAAACAAACATGAAATACAATATTTTTGGATGAAGGATATATTTTCTTAAATAAATATGAAATATATCATTTTTGGAGAAAGATAAGCTTATATATATTTTCTAAGTTAGACTTGAAAATATATTATTTTTGGAACTTATATGAAAATACAAATATTTTTGCCAAGGGAAAAATTATAAATAATTTTTCTAAGTAATATTTCTTAAAGTATATATATTTTGGAAATATACATTGGTGAACTCTTAGTAAAGATAATATTCCGGAAAAAATAATACGAAATTAAGTATAAGAATACTTAATGAATATAGTAAAAATACGTATTCTCATACGTATAAATACACACCGGAATACGACCCCACATACATGGCAAAAATATACAAGTATAAGAATACGAATACAAATACACCCATCCTTGGGAAGGAAATACATGTATAAATACTTAAAAAGTATTAAGTTAAAATATATTGTTTTAACAATTATTCCAAAATTTAATAAATATAATTTAAGTTAAAATATTTATTATTTTAACAAATAATTATATAACTTGGAATAATATCATGACACGAAGAAACGTAACTCAAAGACATTAATACTAAGTCAAGGCACGACCCGCTCGTCTAATACATCATAGTACGTTGTAGGTAGTCGTGTGTATCCGAAGAAGCTTGAGTTACGGTGATTGAAGACGCAAGACTGTGAGTTCGTGACCCCCTTTTCTTTTAACTGTTTTCAGTTTTATAACTTCGGGGGTGAAGTACATGTTACGACTGTTTACAAACGTTATTATTTGGTATGGTTAGCTAAGGAAGGGTACTGCTAGATCATGTGAGTGGTGGGTATGACGCTTAAGACCATTAATTCTCGTTGTAGGACCGAGGGACATGAGTGATAGATCTATTTCGGTGCAGCGAGCCCAGCCCATGTTGAACCAGGGTTTGGCCCATGGGTTGACTATGTCTTACAGCCGGAAGCCCGGTACAAAGTCTGCTAGGTTTGAGCCTTCCTGCATCACGTCACACATATTAATGGCCTTGCAAACCATTAATGATCTGTTTTCCTTATTGCTTTCATACCGGGATTTACAAACTTACATACATACTTTCAATGATTACAAAGGTTTATTCGTACACAGAAACAAACACACGAACTCGCTCAACTTTTGTTGATGTTTTCAAACTACATGTATTTCAGGCAATTAGATGTGGATCTGGCGGGCGTTCGGGAGTTTCAAGTGTTGTTTGAGAATAAAAGATGTCATCCATAGTCTTAGGGTTTGGTTAGTGTGTCTTATCCTGGACGAGGCACATCTTCCAAAGCCTGGTTTTATTTAATGTTTTTTGTCGAGTCCTTGTGAACTCTAAAAACAAGTTGCATGGTTTGTACTCGAATTTGACTTCTATGTTTTAAAACAATGATGTTGTTATGTTTTTAAAACTTATATAATGGATGAACATCTTTAGTTTTATCATATAGTTGTTGTTATGATTGAATGCAATGATATTAAGCAAGTCACAAATAATCACGCTTCCACAAAAGTCAGGGTGTGATAAACCACCACCACCCTCATAGCTCTGAAACATACCATTGTTCAACAGCCATCCTTCATCACACCCCCGTCACCACCAACACAAACCAACGCAAATCATAAATCTGACGCCTTTAACCAACCTGCGACCACTTCCATATCTTTGTCGCCCTATGCATGCTCAAATCTTGTATTATGGTTCTAATCCCTATGCAAATTCTAAAAAGCAAAAAGCTCACGTGCATATAGAAAATTGGAATTTTTGAGAGCTCATATACATTAAACAATATAATCTCATTACCACATAATAATTTTCTGACTAAATAATTACAAAGCATTAACCCATATACATTTAAATCTATGAAGACCTTTCAGACCATCATAGCACCATCCACGTCAAATGCTGATATCCAGCCTATCTAGCAGCAATTCAGACACCAGTAGCTAACGCTACACATAACAAGGGAACTAGAACCCATCGGCCCCCTGTTGTCGTAGCGAAAACTTCATCTTTCTCTTCTTACGACAGATTGTGGTGGTGGCCAGAAGAGGTACAAAACTTGCACAAGAGGGTATTCTTACTAGTATTAGAGGATGAGAGAGAGGGGTGAGGTATTTTTAGAGAGAGAGAGAGTACGTGCAGAGGTTTTTTTTTAGAGAGAGACAGTAAGCATGTGATAGAAAGTAAGGGAGAGAGAGTTAGAGAGAGTGACAAGAATAGCCTCATGTAATGCACATAACCAGATTTAATCAAAAAATCTAACTGGGTTAGGGTTAAAGGACAAAACGTGTAGGATTTTGAAACGTTAAGTACAAAACTTGTCAACTTTTATTCTAAGGACACCGTCTGAAATTTGGTTTAAAAATAAAAGACAAAACTTGTAATTTACTCTATTAATTGGGACGTATGTTGCACTCAAAAATTTAGTATTCAAGTTTAAGACTAATGGGTGCGTTGATCAATAGATGGATGCTTTTTTTATTTTTATTTTTTTTAACTTTTTTCATATATTCTGACAAGCTTTATATACAAGTTTTTATTGTATGTGATATATTTTATTTCTTTTACTTTTGAGTAGTAGTAAAATATAAAATAATTCTTATGATTTAATTTAAATATTAATAAACATTATACTTTATCAATGAATTTAACTGTTACTATTATTATCATATTAATCCAAACGCTCAAATAATAGTAGTTTTTACTAAGTTTGTTACTTTGCACACAATAACAAACTTAGGTACTAATAGTTTAAAATCACATTCTAGGGTATTAACTTTTCATTTGTAATGTTGGGTGGTATTAAGGTTATTTGTGGGCTTAAAATCATATTCTGTTAGTACCTAAGTATGTTATTTTGTGCAAACCACAGGGACTATCTATGTTACTACCCTAGAAGTTAATACATCCAAACGTTACAAAATGAAAAGTTAATACCCTAAAAGGTGATTTTAAACTATTATTACCTAAGTATGTTATTTTGTGCAAACCACATAGACTAACTATGTAATTAACCCGTTATTTTTTATCACAAATTTACTATTCACTTTTAAGACCAATGCGTGCATGCCATTTTGATGCATTGCACCAATAGATAGATGCCTTTTTTTTTTTTATTGGTGTACTGTGAGAAGCTTTATATACAATTTTTTATTGTATTTGATATAGTTTACTGTTCTTCCTTTAGAGTATTAACAAAAAAATATAGAAATCATTATGGTTTAATTTACATTTCATAAAGAGTATACTTTATCAATTCAATTAGCTACTACTACTATTATTATTATTATGCTTGAATAATAGTTTTTTTTTAATTGGCTTGGTTTTGGTTATTCATTTTCTTTATAACATAATAATTTTTAAGGTAATGTTTATTAATATTTATGTTTATATATAACTTGCAGTCTTGCACGTGATAATATATAAGTTATCTAAGTATATACAAACAAGTCATTAATTTTTTTTTCTATTTTTTTACGTGGATTTCTTACCATTTCGACTTAAGCTGGTGAGTTAACACGCCACAACGAGCGTGAGTGAAAAATGTTTTTTTTTGTCAAGTTTTGGTTCGATTTAACGATGCCCCGCTGCAATTTGCGGTTCCTAAGGCTATGGGGTATACTTTCACGCCCCTTAACTACACGTAGGCGTCACATCACCTATTTGACCTTCTTTCACTTCACCTCACAACAAGTAAATGGTTTAACCCACATTAACGTCCCTTATATTAATTAAAATCACACACACACACACACACACACACACATATATATATATATATGGGGAAGGTTCAAATGAAAACCACTAGTTATTGTGAAAACTCGAAAACTAATTAAAAAAGCCAAAAAAACATACCAAATTTTTTTTTTCATACCAATTTTCGCAACTTTATATATAAAAAAAATTTCAAAAAAAAAAATTTGTAGTGCACATGTGTAATACTACACATGTGTACTACAAAAAAAAATTTGAATTTTTTTTATATATAAAAATCTGCGATTTTTATAAAAAAAATTGAAAAAAAAATTGGTGTGTTTTTTAGGCTTTTTTTTAGTTAGTTTTCGAGTTTTCACAATAAAAGTGGTTTTCATTTGAAACATCCCCATATATATATATATATATATATATATATATATATATATATATATATATATATATATATATATAGGGGGCTGCTAGAATGAGAACCACCCCGAGTTGTAAGAACCGCGAGAACTACACCCCACGGAGCGCCGTTCGCCATGATTATAAACACAGCCGTAAAAAATCATGGCGAACGGCGCTCCGTGGGGTGTAGTTTTTTACACCACAAGTTTGGTGTTTTTTAATTTTTTTTCTTTTTTATTTTTTTTTTCACCAAACTTGTGGTGTAAAAAACTACACCCCACGGAGCGCCGTTCGCCATGATTTTTTACGGCTGTGTTTATAATATACACATCTACTTGTAAAAAAAAATCATGGCGAACGGCGCTACGTGGGGTGTAGTTCTCGCGGTTCTTACAACTCGGGGTGGTTCTCATTCTAGCGGCTCCCTATATATATATATATATATATATATATATATATATATATATATATATATAGGGTGGGGTTCTAGAGTGAACACTAGTGTATTTGCGAACTAAGTGAACGAATCCTGGCCATTGATCTACACACGTGTATGGCCAGGATCTCATCATCAAATCGTAAAATACATTAGTGTATTTCAACAGCAAATCCTGGCCATTGATATACACACGTGTATGGCCAGGATTTGTTCACTCAGTTCGCAAGCTACACTAGTGTTCACTCTTGAACCTAATCCTATATATATATATATATGTATATATATATATATATATATAGCATGTTGTGTGTGTGTAAATTTTGCAATGCTTGATTCTCTCCCTCTCTCTCCTAGTTAACTTCTTAACATGTGAGACTTTTAATGCATCTTAACACTCTTCAGGAGTGGTATAACAAGTGTTAAAAGATGCCAACTAGGATAACACCTATATATGTTAAAGTATACCAAATGACCTAAGAGATAGTTACAATAATAGTTTATAATTAGCCCATATGAAGTAAATCAACTATATATATCCATAGATTTTCTTTCCTTATATTTCATGACAAACTAAAGGAGATTACCATAACTCCACCAATTGTTCGATTCTAAACACAAGAACCCTACCCAATTTTGGGCAATACCTTTGCCTTACTTAGCTATCTTGACAATTACTTCTTTCTTATACAAGTCCAACAATAACAACTTTTAAATGCGATTGTAGTATTTCTTTTAATGTTTTCTTATACAAGTCCAACTATAACAACTTTTTAAATGCTATTGTAATATTTCTTCTAAATAGTAATGATGGGTTAATATGCATAACTAACCAAAGGTGTCAAGAAACCTAGTAAGATCTTTACACATTGAACACCTGGCACTACAAGAAAAAGGGTCCGGCGACACTATTAGCGGTGACATCCAATATGTCGCCGCTATTGCCCTTATCCGCACCCAGTATCCCAAGTGATACCCTAGCCACACGTTTCTTATCCTCATCCAATGGCTGGGGTTTGTCCAAGTTAATAGCGGTGACAGTATGTATCAATAGCTGCAACAGGTTGTCGCCCCTATTGGTCTGTCGAATATATAAGCAGACAAAACAGCGCCATTTCTTCTCTCCTTCCACTTTCCCCAAAACCTTTCATCTCTCCTCTCACGGGTTCTTATCCAAACCTATTGGCAGGGCAAAAAACTTAAAAAAAAAAATTGACTTTAGCGACAGGTGTCGCCGCTGTTAATATATGTTGGAAATTTGTGAAAATAGCATTTTTCACAAATATAGGAAAATGTTTTTTCCAAATTTTGGACTAGAAATAAATATAATAAAATGAGCGGGTTTTATATATTTATTTGTGAGTTTGTGTTCTATGTCGGAAGAGCTTCGCAACGAACTAAACCACGTCCAAAACGGAGTTAAGATGAATGAGATATTGATGCTCAAAATTTGGGGTTTGACACTTGAATGCTAAAAAAGTGGAAAAGTACAACCTTGTCCCACATCGGATGAGAGATGGAACTTAAAGGGGTATTTAAGTGGGAACTCTCCATACTTATTGTTTCATGGAAGCACTCACTAAGTGTACTCCATTTGAGCACCCTAACTCGCACTTGCACTCGCACACGCGCGCGCGCGTGGCGTGGGCGATGAGTCGCAATATGGCGCTTTGATGGCGCACTTTGCACTTTGCATCGCCGCGAGTCGCTTTTGTATTTTTGACCACGTGCGCGTGGTGGATCACAGAGGCTGCAAGGACCAAATGGTGAAGTGGCTTGCAGGTTCGAGACGCGTGACGTGGCAATCCGCGCGCGAGTACGCGTGGCACGAAGGTGCGCGGTTGCGCGCATGGTGCATGGGCCCTGATGTAACGTGCGCGGCGCACCAGAGTGAGCCAAAACGGCGCGAGTGTGTGGCGTGGTCGTATAGGCTCACAGGTGACGTGGCACACGCGTGCAGGTGCGCATGGACTTGAGTCAGTGTGGCGCACGCGCGTATCGCAGTGAGCCAAAAGGACGCAGCGCGCATAAGGGAGCAGACCTGGGCGCACACCAGTGTGTCTTGCGCGCGCGCGCGCAGAAGCTTCCAACAGCAGTTAATGCCAGTGCAGTTACGTTTCAGCATTCTAAACCGACGAAGTTAATGCGTTTGACTGAGAATTAAAGTGCATTGAAGACGTTTAATACAGTTTAATTCACCCATTTAATTCTTTTCAGTTTCTACTTCGAATTTGCAGTATAAATAGGAGGTTCCAATTGCAAAATAAAATACACCGTATAACACAGCAATACAATCCTTCTCTCTGAATTTTCTTCTCTCATCTTCAAGAATCAAGGTACTCGTTCGGGTTGGAGTCAAGGCCGGCAGTGCAACTGCTTTAGCTGTTGTATCTGGAAACAAACGTGTTCTCCTGGGAGACACGAAATTTGTTTTAAGGGACCCGTGTTTAACACGATCCTCAGCTGTGAATAGTGTTTCTGTTCGGACTTTTTGTTCTTGTATTTCTATTTATTTCAGTTGTATTTGTAAAGTATTTTATTTTCATTCTGTTCCGTTCTTGTATTTCAAGTTAATAAAGAATTTTATTTATTTTACACGAACAGATTCCTACAATCTTAAAACAATTTTTTTAAAACACCGTTCGTGTAGAATCACAAACATATTCTGCTGTGAATTCGAACCAGTTTTGAATTCATACAGTTGTGTTTTAAAAAACAGATTTTCTTTTCTCTGTTTTGATTCTAAGTAGCGACTTTGTCAAAACAGAACTCTGCTTCTACTCCTTTCTGTCGTTGAGTTCTAAAAATCTCTTGTTGTAGTCTTCAAAGTTGGACTTAGAAGGTACACGGCTGAATTTTTGAACTCCTAATAATAATAAAGTAGCATCTTTATTATTTTGAAAACTGTTTTATTAACTTGTTTTCTTGGAACTTTTCAGAGTGTCAACTGAAAACGTGAACACCAGCAACACCAACGTTGTTGTCGGTACCCCTCCCAACACTGTGGGAGCGTCCAAAGTGGCAAATCATGTTGAACGACCCCAGAAGTTCTCGGGTCTCCACTTCAAAAGGTGGCAACAGAAGATGTTCTTCTACTTGACCACTATAAACCTTACGAGGTTCTTGACTGAAACCGCTCCCCAACCTGCGGAAGGGGAGACCAACGCTCAGGCTCTGAGCGCGGTAGAGGCTTGGAAGCACTCGGATTTCATATGTCGAGGCTATGTACTCAACGGTCTCTCGGATGCACTGTATAATGTGTACTATAATATCAAGACTTCCAAATAATTATGGGAGTCATTGGATAAAAAGTACAAAACGGAGGATGCGGGAACAAAGAAATTTGTTGTCGCCCGTTTCTTGGACTACAAAATGGTTGATAACAAGACTGTTATGAACCAATTCCAAGAGTTGCAAATTATACTACACGACATCCATGCAAAGGGAATGGTACTTAGCGAGACATTTCAAGTGGCGGCCATGATCGAAAAATTACCTCCTACTTGGTTGGATTTTAAGAATTATCTTAAACACAAACGAAAGGAAATGACGATTGAGGAACTTGTCATCCGTCTTCGTATAGAAGAGGACAACAGGGTGGCCCAAAAAGGCACCATTTTGCAAGCTTCGGCTAAAGCAAACATGGTGGAAGTTGGAGAATCCTCAAAGGGTAATAAAGGCAAGGGTAAAAACAACAAGGGGAAAGCAAAGGTTAACAACCTTGGACCGAAAAAGGGGGCTGTGAAAAAGAAGTTTGCGCCTTTCCAAGGTACTTGTTACAACTGTAACGAGACGGGGCAGCGCGCTAACCAATGCAAGAAACCTAAGCGTGAGCGTGCGCATATGGTTGATGAGGATGGTATGCCTCTGATTGCAATGATAACCGAGGAAGCGACTATGATTGAAGAAGTCAACGCGATGGGTGAAAACCCAAAAGGATGGTTCGTTGACACGGGTGCAACCCGCCACGTTTGTGGAGACAAGGCTCTTTTCTCTACATTCAAGGAAGCATCGGGTGAAGAAAAGCCTTATATGGGAAATAAAGCTAACGCAAGCATCAAAGGGGAACGCATTGTCATCCTGAAGATGACTTCTGGCAAGGAGTTGACCTTGACCAAAGTGCTTTATGTTCTAGAGATACGGAAGAATCTCGTATCGGGATGGATGCTCAACAAGTTTGGATTTCATCTAGTGTTTGAATCGGATAATTTTGTCTTGTCTAGACGTGGTACTTTTATCGGAAAGGGCTATGCCCTTAATGGAATGTTTAAAATGAATGTTTCGGTTGTAAACAAAAACAAAAATATGAATGAAACTTCTTCTTCAACTTACATGATTGAGTCTTCTAATGTTTGGCATGGTAGACTAGGACATGTAAATTTTAATTCTTTACGCCGTTTAATTAAATTAAATTTAATACCAACATTCCATATTGAGTCTGATCACAAATGCGAGACGTGTGTTGAATCCAAACTTATGAGATCATCGTTTAAATCGGTTGAACGAATAACCGAACCCCTTGATTTAATTCATATCGATGTGTGTGATTTAAAAGCGGTTCCCACGCGTGGAGGAAATAAGTACTTCATCACGTTTAATGATGATTGTACGAAATATTGCTATGTGTATTTACTAAAGAGAAAAGACGAAGCAATAGAAAAGTTTATCTTTTACAAAAATGAAGTTGAGAATCAACTTAAAAATAAGATAAAAGCATTGAGAAGCGATCGAGGAGGTGAATATGTTGCACCTTTTGCGGATTTATGCGTAGAAAAGTGGCATTGTACATAAGTGTACACCTCCTTATTCTCCACAATCAAATGGCGTTACGGAACGAAAGAACCGCACATTGAATGAAATGATGAACGCCATGTTGATAAGCTCGGGAGTGAACAACAGGTTAGATTTACACGTCAATTCTGAGAAATGTGAGGGGACGCCATTCTCTCAGCAAACTATCTTTTGAACAAGATAACTTTCAAAAATAGGGACGAAACTCCATATGAGTTATGGAGAAAAAGGAAGCTTTCGTACAAATACTTGAAAGTGTGGGGGTGCCTAGCTAAGGTGATTGTACCACCTCCTAAGGCTCTTAGGATAGGACCCAAAACTATTGATTGCATTTTCATAGGATATGCACATCAAAGTAGCGCACATCGTTTTCTTGTACATGAGTCCAAGAATCCCGATGTCCACAAACACACTATCATAGAGGCAAATCCTAATATCGTCTCATATTTTGAGAATGTGTTTCCTATGTTAGGACAAACACATGCGACTTCATCAAGAGCGGTTGATGAAGAAGGTCCAAGTTCATCTACATGGTTAGATGAAGCAGGTCCTAGTTCATCTACGAGGTTAGATGAAAGACATGAACGACCTGAGGTCGAGGAGGGTGAGCTTAGATCAAGCAAACGACAAAGGGTTGAAAAATCCTTTGGTCCAGACTTCATGAGCTACATGGTTGAGGGTGAGCTCAATACCTACCGCGAGGCGGTTACCTCCGCAGAAGGACCTCAATGGCAAGAAGCAATTAAGAATGAAATTGATTCTATATTGCAAAATCATACTTGGGAGTTAGTAGAACTTCCACCTGGTTGTAAACCACTTGGATATCATTGGATATTCAAAAGGAAGATGAAAGCTAACGAAAGTATTGATAAATACAAGGCAAGGTTAGTGATCAAAGGATTTAGACAAAAGGAGGGTCTAGATTACTTTGATACTTACTCGCCTGTTATGCGAATAACCTCTATAAGATTGGTTCTTGTAATTGCGTCTCTAAGAAGTTTGGAAGTTCACCAAATGGATGTAAAGACCGCATTTCTAAATGGCGATTTAGAAGAAGAAATTTACATAGAACAACCCGAGGGTTTTCCGCCCCAGGAAATGAGGGCAAATTATGTAAATTGGTCAAGTCTTTATATGGCTGGAAGCAAGCTCCAAAACAATGGCACCAAAAGTTTGATCATGTCATGATTGACAATGGTTTCAAAATAAATGAGTGCGACAAGTGTGTTTATTTTAAAGACATACCAAGAGGTTATGTGATTTTATATCTTTATGTAGATGATATGCTTATCATTGGGAGTGATGATAACATGATCAACTCAACGAAAGACATGTTGAAAGCAAGGTTTGACATGAAAGACATGGGTCTCGCGGTTGTGATTCTTGGAGTAAAAATCACTAGAACCCAAAATGGTCTTATGTTGAGTCAATCTCACTATGTGGAAAAGATCCTTGGGAAATTCAATTCGGACGGTACGAGTATAGCTCGAACTCCAATTGATAATACCCAACGCCTAAGGAAGAATAGAGGCAAGAGTGTTTCTCAGTTAGAGTACTCAAGGATCATTGGTAGTCTCATGTTTCTAATGACATGTACTAGACCCGACTTAGCATATGCTGTGAGCATGCTAAGTAGATACACCAGTAATCCGAGCGAGGATCTTTGGAAAGCTATCACGAGGGTGCTTAGATACATAAGATACACAAGAAACTATGGATTGCATTATACCCGTGATCCAGCAGTGATCGAAGGATACACTGACACGAACTGGATATCGGATATAAAGGATCATAGATCAACAAGTGATTACGTGTTTACACTTGCTGGCGCAGCTATAGCTTGGATGTCTTCCAAGCAAACGGTTATAGCGAGATCCATCATGGAATCCGAATTCATTGCTTTAGATAAAAGCGGGGAAGAGGCGGAGTGGCTACGTCAATTTGTGGAGGATATTCCAAGATGGCCAAAGCCATTGACGGCAATCTGCATGCATTATGACAATCAATCTGCACTTGTTAGAGCACAAAGTGCGATGTACAATGGCAGATCAAGGCACATTCGACGTAGACACAACACGGTACGACAACTTATCTCAACGGGTGTTATTTCAGTTGACTATGTGAGGTCAAAGGAGAACATTGCGGACCCGTTAACAAAAGGCTTAAGCACAGATAAGGTGAATAGGTTGTCAAGAGGAATGGGACAAAAGCCCACAGATGAAGGGAATATGAGGGAAACCTAACCTAGTTGATTGGAGATCCCAAGAGCTAGGTTCAATAGGCAAACTTAATCATAAACCCAAAGGGAGTCACTGTGGGGGGTGCCCCAAAATTAATAAAGGGAGTAGTATACTTCCTAGTCCATTCCAATCAGTGACGTGAATGAAAGGTTAAGCATGTTGAGGTTAAGGATTTTGAGGAATCCAAGATTAACCATGATGCTATTCATGTGGGGGATTGTTGGAAATTTGTGAAAATAGCATTTTTCACAAATATAGGAAAATGTTTTTTCCTAATTTTGGACTAGAAATAAATATAATAAAATGAGTGGGTTTTATATATTTATTTGTGGGTTTGTGTTCTATATCGGAAGAGCTTCGCAACGAACTAAACCACGTCCAAAACGGAGATAAGATGAATGATATATCGATGCTCAAAGTTTGGTGTTTGAAACTTGAATGCTGAAAAAAGTGGGAAAGTAGCACCTTGTCCCACATCGGATGAGAGATGGAACTTAAAGGAGTATTTAAGTGGGAACTCTCCATCCTTATTTAGGTTGTCAAGAGGAATGAGACTAAAGCCCATAGATGAAGGGAATATGAGGGAAACCCAACCTAGTTGACTTGAGATCCCAAGATCTAGGTTTAATAGGCAAACTTGATCATAAACCCAAAGGGAGTCACTGTGGGGGGTGCCCCAAAATTAATAAAGGGAGTAGTATACTTCTTAGTCCATTCTAATCAGTGACGTGAGGTTAAGGATTTTGAGGAAATCCAAGATTAACCATGATGCTCTTGACAACCTATACACCTTATCTGTGCTTAAGCCTTTATATTTTTGACCATGTGCCTGTGGTGGATCACAGAGGCTGCAAGGACGAAGTCGTGAAGTGGCGTGCAGGTTCGAGGCGCGTGACGTGGCAGTCCGCGCGCGAGTACGCGTGGCACGAAGGCGCGCGGTTGCGCGCATGGTGCATGGGCCCTGATGTGACGTGCGTGGCGCACCAGAGTGAGCCAAAACGACGCGACTGTGTTGCGTGCTTGTATAGGCTTACAGGTGACGTGGCACACGCGCGCAGGTGCGCATGGACCTGAGTCAGTGTGGCGCATGCGCGTATGGCAGTGAGCCAAAAGGACGCAGCGCGCATGAGGGTGCAGACCTGCGCGCGCACCAATGTGTCTTGCGCGCGTGCGCAGAAGCTTCCAGCAGCAGTTAATGCCAGTGCAGTTACGTTTCAGCATTCGAAACTGACATTGTTAATGCGTTTGGCTGAGAATTAGAAGACGAATTAAAATGCATTGAAGACGTTTAATGCAGTTTAATTCACCCATTTAATGCTTTTCAGTTTCTACTTCGAATTTGCAGTATAAATAGGAGGTTCCAACTGCATAATAAAATACACCGTATAACACAACAATACAGTCCTTCTCTCTGAATTTTCTTCTCTCATCTTCAAGAATCAAGGTACTCGTTCGGGTGGGAGTGAAGGCCGGCAGTGCAACTGGTTCAGCTGTTGTATCCTGGAAACAAACGTGTTCTCCTGGGAGACACGAAATTTGTTTTAAGGGACCCGTGTTCAACACGATCCTCAGTTGTGAACAGTGTTTCTGTTCGGACTTTTTGTTCTTGTATTTCTATTTATTTCAGTTGTATTTGTAAAGTATTTTATTTTCATTTTGTTCAGTTCTTGTATTTCAAGTTAATAAAGAATTTTATTTATTTTACACGAACGGATTCCTACAATATAAATCTTTAGCGAAGACACGTGTCACCGGTAAAAGTCCATATCATTAGCTTACCGCTAAATGTCGCCGCTATTGGTCGATTTTCTTGTAGGATATATAGCTCGTCTTTGTGATCCAATAATAACTGTGGGGCAAAACGTTTTACACTTGATTCTAATAGGTAAACAATGCCAAATTCTTATACGTATGAACCCAGGTGAAAGAATAAAGAATTCTTAAGGGTAGAACGAGTAAATAAGAAAGATTTGAACGCACCTCTAATTTTATTAAACAATCTAACGGCTTATATGCACTTGATAAGATAACATATTCATGTCTCTCTATTCTTATAATTGGTCCAATACCATCACATTTTAAAATCGCCATATTTTATGATTCAAATATTCGATTATATATTGTTTACGATCTACCATATACCAATACCCTCAATTTGTTGATTATAGATTGTATTGCAGAGAGTTGGATTCCAAAGATGCATAGATTCTCTTAAATGCAGAGATTCTCTTCTTTCTTGTTTCTTAGCATCTTCCTTTTGCTTGTCACAACACATAGCTAAAGTCATAGCCTTGTTCCGGATTTCCTCTCAAATATTCCACCTCAACATCTTGTAGTCGTCAATGAATCTCTTGAACAATCAATCAGGAACCAAACCCACGTCTCAACCACACTCACAGCCCACCTTCTCTCCAAGAAACACGACTCCAACGTTGTTTTCTCGCCCATTTCCATCCATGCAGTCCTGAGTGTGCTAGCCTCCGGTTCCAGTGGCAAAACACTTGACCAGCTTCTCTATTCCCTTAAAACAAATCCCACCGATGACCTCAACTCTCTTTATTAGCAGCTTATGTCTTCTATCCTAGCGGACAGTGGCCCAAAGGGTGGACCTTGATTGTCTTTTCCCTCGGGGTTTGAGTTGACAAATCCGTTCCTCTTAAACCTTCTTTGAGATATGCATTGGACACCATTTATAAAGCCACTATCAAGCAAGTCGATGATCTTTGGAGCAAGGTCAGTTCTAATTTTTGCCTTTCTTTTTCTTTTATAAAAAGTGATAATGGATTAACAGTTGAACATGATCCCAATAATTCACAATTAAAACTAAGCGCATGTTTGGCTAAGCTTTTTGAACCATCTTATTTGACTTTTTTAGCTTTTTCAAAAAGCTAATAAGGAGATTTTGTGTTTGGGAAACCTAAAAGTACTTTTCAAAATAACTTTTTGTAAAGGAGAAAAAGTCATATTTTTGAGAATTTAGGATGGTGTGACTTCTTGAGCAGCTTATAAATTATAATTTTTTGAGGCCTTTTAGTAATTTTACATCAATAAGCTAAGCAAACACTTTTTAAAAAACAACTTATTGACTTATTGGCTTTTCTCACCCTATAAGCTATTCCAAACATTTTTTAAATTTTTTTTTAAAACTCGTAAGTCAATAAATCATTTTCACAAAAAAAGTACTTATTAGGTTAAATAAGCTTAGCCAAACATGCCCTAAGTTTCTAATTATACAAAGCATAAATAAATAGGTTATTATTGACCTAATTATTATCTTACGATATATTAACCTAATCCAAATTGTATGCAACTATTATGACGCAAGCTGGTAAAGAGCATGTAATGTGTTCACTAAATGCTTGGTTCATGAAAAAATTGATGTGACATTAATCTTTACAAACACAGTCTACTTCAAAGGAGCATGGTGTCAAAAGTTTGATCCGTCAATGACAAAAGAATCCGACTTCCACCTCCTTAGTGGCAACAAAGTTCAAATTCCATTCATGACCAGCAAGGAAGACCAATTCGTGTGTGAATATGATGATTTCAAATAATTAGGTCTTCCCTACTTACAAGGTCAAAATAAACGTCAATTCACAATGTACTTTCTCCTCCCATATGCAAAAGACGGCCTTCAATCTTTAGTACAGAAAATTCATTCCACACCTGACTTTTTTGAACGTCACATTCCATGCGAAAAAGTAGAAGTCGGACACTTTTTGATACCAAAACTTAAGTTCTTGTTCGGGTTGGAGCTTCTGATATACTGAAGAATGACTGATGATAAGATTGAGTTTGTGGCTGATCACCCATTCTTGTTACGATTAGAGAAGTTGTAAATGGGGTCACTTTGTTTATGGGGAAAGTGATTAACCCAGTATTGGTTGAATAGGGAGTTGATGTAATCTCTAGTTTCTAGTTTCATGAATACTTTGCGTCGTTTGTTTTGAACAGAAAGTGATTAAACCATTTTTTTGTGTTTGTAAAGAACAAAGGCCTTTCTTTTTTTGTTCCAGCTGATTGTTTGGACTAGTAGTATTAACATCTTTGGGGATTTAGTTTATTCAAGCTACTTATATTATTATGTTTTGTCATGTTCTATGCTCTTATATCCTAATATTCTACCGCACAAACAATATGGTAAACAACAATCAGTGATAAATAAAAATTATTGGTATTCATTTGGTTTATTTGTCTTTTTTGTGAAAATACATACAAGAAATTAGTCTGTTTAAACTTTCTAGGACTCTTTTTGTAGAATGCCTCTCCGTGTGTTCTAGTTCTTAGTTAATATGATTGTGTAGACATGCAATTCATTACTTTTCTAAGAGTCATATGCTTTGTACCTCTCAAAGCTACCTATAAAATATCAAGGGAATACCATATTCAGAAGTTGCATTCATAATGGCCAACAAGCTCAAATGCTTTCTTAAACTCTAGATCTACTTATCTAGAAATGTAGATTTATATAAACGTTTTGTTATCATAAAATATTGGAGATTGTTAGTATCAGTTATAACAAATGTAACATTGATGGTGATTTATAACTAAAAACTTAGAAAAAAAAAAAGAATTTGGATGTATGAACTGATATTAGCATGTCCCATTTACAGGGTTTGAAAAAACAAAAGTCGAAGATATACATATCTAACTTTAGGACCAGCCAACTCGAAAAAAATAGCAATTAGACCTAAACACCGAACATGGGCTATTCGGGGCACAACTAAGTATCGAATCCTATACCTAGCATTGAGTTTCAACCATAACAAGAATTTGAAGTCTCAAGCTCAACATATGTTCGCTAATGTCTACTTTCTGGAGAACATTCAAGAGTTGTTAAAAAATTTAGATTTGTCAACTTGATCAAAGTTCAACTTCGCTTAAGTGTGTGCGTGTGTGGTCATCCTTAGTAGTAGCAACCTCACTCTCCGTCAAGCACTACGATCCATTCACTGAATGGATCAATCCTCCACTAAGTTGTAACAGTTTGGGTCTTCTTTGTTTGAGAACCAGGTGAGAGGACTTCTGTTGTAAACTGAAAGTCTCTGTTAGGTATTAGGAGTTCTATCTCTTAAGGTGTTCTTGGATGTATCGTTTGTTGTATTTCTGCCACAAGGAAACACTTTTGTAATTTGAGTTCTTAAATTTCCTAAACATTTTTATGTATTCTATATATGTGTTTAGCCACTTGGGTCATAGCTAGTGACGAAGCTTGACCAAAAGTTCTGCTGAGGCGAAAAGTCATAGGATCCAAAAAAAACCTAAATTTGAACCTCAAGTTTCATTTATATAAAAACTAGTTTCAAACTTTATTTAAGCTCACTTCGAGTTTAAAAACACTTATAAAAAATTACTAATAGCTCAATTCTCCACGTTTTTTAAACTCAATACGAAAAATATGTATAAATTGATAAATTCTTTGGACAATAAACTTGGTAGGGGCGTAGAGCATTCACAATGGATCTCTTATATTTATGTGAGTATGTTAGTTATATTATAAGAAATGGTTGTGAGTGGAGGAGAGAAAATATATGAAAATGTTACTGTTCATCTGTAAATATATGAGAAATATTGTTCACCCCTTAAACTTTTTTAATATTTTAAATGATGGTTGTGAGTGGAGGGGAGAGAAAATGTAATAATAAAGGTAAAAAATATTATTTAAGTGAAAAGGAAAAAGAGAAAAAGTATTGATTTTTAATGTAATTATATAGATATGGATCAAAAATCGATTGTGAATGCTCTTAGGCAAATAATTAACGGGGACAAACCTATATAATTTTACAAATTTCGAATAAAAAATCAAAAAAATTATACTAACAACCGAAACATTAGCCACTATTAGAAAAGGGGACAATTTCCTACAGAAATTTCCTACGCAATTTTTTTCGTCACAGATTACAACACTTTTATGACGAATTTCCTACAAAAAAAAATTTCATGATTTTGTTACAATTTTTTTATGCATCCATGACGAAAAACAAGAAAACCCTAATTAATTGACAGTTGCGTCACAAATCTGTCAGAAATAACCTACAAAAGGTTAATTATTATTCTTTATCGAATAAATATTTATATAAGACAAATAAATAAGGGAAAATAATATCATTTCCTAGACATTTGTGACGAAAAATAAGAAAACCCTAATTAATTGACAGTTGCGTCACAAATCTGTCAGAATTAATTGAAAACGAGTTTCCTACGAGTTGTTTTCCTACATCAGGTGTTTGTTATAATGCGTAGAAAAACCAATTTTATGACGCATTTTCTAGGAAAACTGGTGTAAAAAATTTTAAATTTTCTAGTAGTGAGCAGAGACAAGTACAACCCTTGCCCTTTAAAAGTTTTGCCCTTGGTTGTTGCCCAATGAAAAAAGGTAAAGCATCTTTGGAAAAAAAGCTCAAATTCCAACCCGAGTAAAGTGTAATTTAGAAAAGAAAAAAATTGTTTATTTTATTAGCGATTAAAAATATGTGTAGTTCTAAAGGGGGGAGGAATTTGGGCTAAAAAGGAGGCCCTATGCACTTTCTGACGGATTCGCTTGAGGGAGGTCTAATCCATGACTATCTAATATTCTTGTGTTTGGGTGAACATAAGGAAATACGTATGTTGCTGGTTGAAGGCAGAATAATAAGGAAATGTCACTAACCATAAGAAAACTTGTTTAGAAAATCAACATGTGTTTATCCCCGTTGCTATTGCTTTTGATACATTTGGTATTAAACTATGGGTCCACGAGCTCAGTTAGCTTTCTAGGGTTACTTGTAATCCTTGAAACCTAATTGAGCCCGTAGGCTCATAGTCTAATATTTGGTTCCTTAGATCTGTAGGCTATGAAATTCCTTAAAAGGGTCCAGCAGGTCGTGCATAGTAATTTCTCGACCACTAAGACCCATAGTTTTGTCTTTAGTAGGATGGGTTTTGTTATTCAAAAGAGGGGTAAACACGCAACTAGTTACTAGTCTCCCTGCCAACTTAATGTAATTGGTTGATTTGAAAAGTTGAATGAAAATATTAGGGTATTAATATTCACACACTCTTTTCCCCTATCTCTCTTTATAGAGAGAGAGAAAGTGAAAAAGATGTTAGAATGAGTATGGGTGTTGAAATAGAATGAGGCAAATATAATTAAACGGTAAAAAAAGAGAAGAAAAATCTATTTGTTTTAACTTTGAAATCAAGTAATTCAACCAAATCGACATTCCTTAATGATTAAGTTACTATTCAATTGTACGATATCTCATATTTCAATTTCTAATCGAGTTAGCATAAAATGACACATATCCTACTTTGCTTAATCCCTTTTCCGTTACTTCATTTCCTTTCGACTAGGTCAAATCTATGATCATTGTCTATTAAGAGATAAAGATGATTTGTTTTATATATGAACATAATTAGTGGGCTAATTTTTCTGATTGATTGATGTGAAATAAAGATAAGATACCGTGAAAACAGTGTTCGATTTGGATGGAGACTTGGTAACAAATATGAAGAGATGGGTGCTACTAAATATACCCCTCATTGTTAGGGATGATAATGGGTTGGTTTGGATGAGTTTAGGTAATTCTAACCCTAAATCCGGTTAAACAAGCTTGTCCAAAACCTAGCTCAAAACCCATCGGGTTTCTATCAGGTAAATATCTGTCAGGTATGAGGTATACCCACGGGTTTCGGGAAAACCCGTTAATCTAAAAAAAGTTACTCGTTAGGTATGCCTGTGGGTGTTTGGTATCTATCGGTAACTTCTAATCAGTTACACCTGGCATTATCACTATAAAAATACAACAAATTACTACAATGTATATAAAAAAAATACTCAAATGCTAATTTTTGGCGATTGTTAGCACAAGATAACAAATTGAAAATCTAGATATTCCATTATATTTACACCAAAATATTACAAAAGAGAAAAATGCCCGGATAGTCCCTGTGGTTTTTCCTTTTTTCACCTATAGTCCCCAACTTTCTAAAATTACCTGAATAGTCCCCAACTTTTCATTTTTTGTTTCCGGATAGTCCCTGGGTCTAACTTCAGTTTGTTTTCTTTGTTAAGTGGGTGTGAAATTACAAAAATACCCTTAATAATTAATAAAAAAACCCTAACCTTTTACCCACCCCTTTCCCTTTCCCCTTTTCTTCTCTCTGACTGAATCACCATCACCAGTTTTCCCTTTCTCTCTCTCCCTACTCTTTCTCCCTGGTACCACCATCACCTCCACCGCAGCCATCACCACCGACCACCACCACCATCGTCATAACTACCCCTGCCACAACCACCACTTCTGCCATCATCACCACCCCCGCAATCTTCATCACCTCCGATCGATCACCACCATGGTGGCAGCAGCATATATTGATTAAGTCAAACACAAACCGTAAAAGTTAAGGATATGTACTGAGGGGGGTCGGTAGCAATTAAGTTGTCATTTATTGTTCATCTCAGTTTTTTTAGAATGTGTTGATTTTACAATTTGATTCAAAGAAGACGAACCCGCACAATCGGTTTAAAGGAAGATTTTTGCAAAATTCAATTTGGAGAAATTCGACAAGAAAAACCATTTTAGGTAATGGAGGATGAAAATGAGGGCACTGTTGGTGCAAGGGGAATTTTGGAAGCTCTTGCAGGTGAAGTAAATTTACCCTTAAACCTATATGAGAAGAAAAAGGACATTACTAAAAAGCACATAATGCTCCCATTGTGAGTCTTGAGGATCGAGTATTCTACGAGGTGTCAAAGGAAATTTCCGCAGAAGGAGTTTGGGCCAAGTTAGAGAGCCTGCACGTGACCAAGCGACCTGCCAACATCTTATATCTCAAGATGATATCATACACATTCCTTATGTAAGGTAATCTTATCTCACTGGCAAGTTTTTGAAGATGTCATTGTGTGCCATTCAAAAAAAAAATATGAGGTTAAGGAAGAGTAAAGAAAAGTTCATGAAATGGTCAATAAAATTAGTCATAAACAAGAACAGCTGCTTCTTAAATGATAATGGTGGTGATCGATCAGAGGATTGACAGTGGAGAGGTGGTCGCCGGCGGTGATTAATGATGGGGTAATCGGAGGTGAAATAGGGTGAGGTGAAGTGGGTCTTGTTCGCCGGAGAAAACACAGAGAAGAGGAAGAAGGGTTTTATAAATAAATATGAAGAAGATGCCCGGATAGTCCCTATGGTTTGGCCTTTTAAGGAAAGGGTAGTTTTGTCATTTCACACCCTCTTAACAGAGAAAACAAACTGAAGTTAGACCCAGGGACTATCCGGGAACAAAAAATGAAAAGTTGGGGACTATTCAGGTAATTTTAGAAAGTTGGGGACTATAGGTGAAAAAAGACAAAACCACAGGGATTATCCGGGCATTTTTCTCATTACAAAAAGAAAATATAAGTCATTCAGTGACAATTTTTGGCAATTTTTAGCACAAGATAACAAATTAACAATCTATATATTCCATTATATTTACACCAAAATATTACAAAATAAAGTATAAGTGTCACACCCTCAAAATCCACAAGCAGAGTATTACCGCGGGGCGTGTGACTGACCAGGATCATACCACCAATCATAATTGTTATAAAACTTTATTTGTAAGTATTGAAGAAAATCAGATTCAACTTGATCTATAAAAAAGATAACAGTCCTGAAAATCACAACAAGAAGAAGAAGATCGGGTAGGACAACTGAAAAGAACCACACCTACTTCAAAGAATCATAAGTTGATCAAGAGCTGAAGAAGATTATCAAAGAAGGTCTTTCTGCTGGATCTGATGATATTTCTATCATCAGTTTCTGACGATTCTGATCATCAGATTTTCTGATGATTCTGATCATCAGATTTTCTGATGATTCTAATCATCAGATTTTCTGATGATTTGTTCACCAGAATTTCTGAAATTCTGATGAATTCCCCACTTGTCTAAAAATCAGCTCTATCCTGCCACAAAAACCGAAGCAACTTAACATTATTGGATATAATGAAGGCAAAGCAACTAAACTGTTGGATTCAATGAATATGTCAAATAGCTACTTTTTGCAGGACTTGTACATGAACAAATGTTTATTCATGTATCCAGCCGTCTATAAATAGAAGGCTCATCAAGCAGAGAACAATGAGTTAAGCTTAGCATTCAATACATACTACAAACTCCATTGTCCTTTCACCCTCAGAATTCAAATATTCATTTGTAATAGATAATAATCTTACAATCACCCTGTAAACCATTTTGTTTCAACGTGATATAAAGTTGAAAATTCTGTAGGTCTTGTTTCTTGAAAGTCTGATTTCTATTTCCGCACACTATTTTCACATCTATTGAAATCACTTACCATATTACGTGAAAAGAAGTTTTTAAGTCCAAAACTGGGACCAACAATACTAAACATTTAATTAAAGTAAAGTAAAACGATAGCAAACCAAATGTTTAAAGTTCACCAAACCAAAAATCCAAAACCAAATTTAAAAGTTAGCGGAAGCGTAAAATCTAAAACCCATAAATAGTTATAAACATAAAGTTTAATGTTAGGAACCCTACAGTTGGTTCCTTGCCACAACGATCACTCTGCATGCAAGCCCCTACCATGTACCTAACGACCTGCAATACATGTGGTAACGTGTCAACAAAAGGTTGGCGAGTTCACAGTTGGTTGTCTGTTTTAAAGTTGTTCCAAAAACCATAAGTTATTTCGAAAGCCATAAGTTGTCAAGTTCCTTGTTCTCATAACCATATGTTGTGGGGGCTACCCCGATGTTTTAAACCCCTAGACCCGTACCATATCGACTACTGACTTAAGTTATGTTGAGTGCCCTGAGTCAATGTCTGTCATCATTGACTAAGTGCCCAAGTCCATTAGTCCACGCTCGTCCTTTGCGGCATGGTGTGAGGCTTATCAGACCTAATAACGCTATTTAACTAATGACCTGTTCGTCAATGGCCCAGCGATTAAGTCGATATAAAAATGAAGGACTTAAGATAGAGTTGTTGTCTAGTAAGTTTAAGGTTGTCGCTCTTCCCAAGGAGAGTGGAGGTACGTATTCTACCCAAGGAGAATACGCAGGTTGTATCCCACCCAAGGGGGATTGTTGTTATTTAACCCATTCCCAAACCACCGAGAATCCCATGCTTTGTAGAAAAGTGTGAACTCACCTTTGGTTGCTTGGTTGGTCTTTTAAAATTGGTTAACAGTCAAGGTAGGTCAATCACGTCCTAGTATGATTACCATTTAGTTCATTAGTGTGTTCAAATAAGGCACGAAGCTCCTACACGCATCTACCACATAACATGCACTCACTTTGACAGTTTCCGCACATATACATATCCCACCTATAACTACTCATGAACAAGCATACAACACTTCACATAACACTTTCGTTGACATATAACAAGTTGGATCATTATCAGATAGCATAATCGACATCTAGACACGCAAACTCACCACTTATGTTGTTTCAGCTTTAACATCCTAAACTGGGCTGTTTTCGGGTATTTTTATAAAATAGGTATCTTGTTCCAAAAATTCTCAAAAATTTACAGAATGTTCTAAACAGTTCACATCACATTATGTAAAAATCTCGGGACTTAATTCATTACCAATTATTTTATAAAAATCATTTACCGAGCTGTAGTCAGATTCATCACTTTCTGACTGCAGTCCACAAAAAAATTCATTTAAAATTTATCGTAAGTCCGATTGACGAAACGCCAATTAGAGAATTACGATGACACCCTTGTCCATATACTGTATGAATTTCATGACCTAACTCTATCCAGGTTTCAAGTAATGACGAAAAACATAACACACATTTTCTGCAGAAAAATGCAGCTTTTGCTGCTGTACAAAACAGACCTTTAAAAATGGCAAACGACCTCAGAAAAATATGATTCCAGCGCCATTTGAAGCGTTTTTCAAAAACCTATAAATTAGATTTCAAAAAATCAAATCTTCAATTTATAATGGTCCATTTACATCTAACTGAAGTTGGCTGTTTTCGTCAATAAGCATTCTGTTTTACATTTAAACGACACCAAAACGCGTGTAAACGATCCCGACTCTTCCTAATAACAACCAACAGCAGGCTAACCATCAATTACCATCTAACCATATCAATAATCACAAAACCCTAGACATAAAATATCATGATTTTTCACAAAAACGCAGCCAATGATCATTTATGCATACATATCATTGATTAATTAAACAAATCGCATACTCAACCGAAATAAATCATGCAACAACAAAACTCTAGCATGTCAACTAAAAATAACAGCCATGTTTCCACAAAATCACACCATGAATCACCATCCAAATCAAGAATACTAACCTTGGAGCAAGAGAAGGGATTACGAGGAAGGGAAAGGCGAATCAATAAGTTGAACTAGGATCGATTTGCGCAACGGGGGAGGTCAGCTTTCAGGTTCTCTTCCTTCAATGCTTCAACCTGATCATTACGGATTTGGATAGGAAGACTAGAGTGGATAGTAAGTCGTAACGCACGTACACACTTAGGTTTGGTTTCTTTCCAACTGAGGGCATCGGCCACAACGTTGGCCTTGCCGGGATGATACTCGATCGCGCACTCATAATCATTCAGAAGTTCGACCCACCGGCGCTGTCGCATGTTCAACACCTTCCGATCAAAGATATGCTGTAGACTCTTGTGATCGGTGTAGATGGTGCACTTGGTACCGTACAAGTAATGTCTCCACATCTTGAGTGCAAACACTACTGCTGCCAACTCCAAATCGTGGGTAGTGTAGTTGTTTTCGTGAGCCTTGAGTTGGCGTGATGCATAAGCGATGACTTTCTCACGTTGCATCAACACACAACTAAGTCCTTGGACAGACGCGTCACGGTAAACAACGAAATCGTCTGTGCCTTCTGGTAACGAAAGAATGGGTGTACTACAGAGTTTCACCTTCCACTGTTGAAACGCGGATTCCTGAGCAATCTTTCGAGTTAGAGTTGCGAGGGTTAGTGCCTACGATCAAGAAAAGCGGGCTTCGCAATGTCAAAAGTCATTCGTTGGAAGCTAAACATGAGGTTGTTTGTGTTATAGGGCTCCATGTTAAGGTGTAGGTATCGTCCGTATTCCTACTAGTTCTTGGAGTAGATTCGGATGTCGTCAAAGAAAACAAGTGGCATATCCGTCAAGGTAGGCTAAATTCTAATGTCGTGACTGGGAACCTACCTCGGTCGTATCGAGTTCTAAGGACAGTTCTCGTGATACCTCCATATCTGTGATATTCATGGCCCATTGCTCCTCAAGTAACGTTCGTAGAGAGTAACCCCTCCAAGCGAGAGTTCGCGAAGAATGTTGTTAGGATACGGATCATAGAATCCGAGAAGTATATCATGAATGGATGTGGAAACATGCAAAAAGGGTAGTCGCAATTGATACGTAAGCGTGTAAGGATCCGTAACAAGGGTTTACTTGATGTCAGGGGTATAGCAGGTCGTACACAAGTTGCATAAGGTTAAAATGAAGAACGCCATTTGTCAAAAAGGGGTGTCACGTGGATATATCAATCATAACAAGAATTTACCATCGAGGAATGGTTGTCGCACGAGTTCATAGTGTTAGGATTCACTGAAACTTTCGTCTAAGTTGTCGGAGGAATAATTCACCCTGATCCATGAACTTAGATGAGTTTGCGATTTATCATGTCGGTACGCAACCAAATTCGAAGGATTTCCTTAGGTCGTGTGAATGAATCTAAAATATACCTGTGTAGTCAAGAGGTTCTAAAGAAAAGACGCGATAACATGTTCAACAGGGTATGATCGTATCAACAACACATCACCATCCTCAGAGTTTCAAGAAGTGATCACCAATGATCGAAAGTCAAGCCTTCCAAATTCTCAAAAGTAGAGTGAGTTCGTATCAGTGTATCTGCATGGAGAAGCGAGGACGTAGTGTCACTGTGGTAAAAGAAATGATGGTTTTGTCTATGTCAATAGTAGAAATTAGGCATTGCATTAATCAACAAGCATAGGTCGGTACAAAGGCTAGCAAAAAGATTTCACATAATTAAGATAAACTATCGTAGGATCAAGATGCGACTCTTGTAGTGTAAGGCTTGTAGTGTAAGGGGAAACGGGGTGAGGTAAATGTGTAGTTCATCGTGTCTGTCTGTAGGTTGAGTAATCCGTATCTCCGTCCTCAAATGTCCCGAAGACTATCCCATCATTAGGAGGCATCCACTTGCTAAGTTGGGTATACGAAGGTGTAAATCAAAGTACAATAAGAATTAACCACCCAACAAGATAATGGGGGGGGTAATCTTGTGATCGGTGGAAATCGTGGTATGGTTGTTAGCGTTTCATTATATCGGTTGCGGATCGAAGAAACAGGAGGTTGGTGATGTTCATATGAAGAATTGAGCAAAAACAAAAATCCAACAAATAACCGAAGAATTTCGCCGACTATTCCGCTCTCCAGAGAGAGTTCCAGCAATGGTAGATGGCAACAACGACATGAAAGAAAAGTTCGTTGCATCATGATCACGTGAGTATATCATTAGTCCAAAACAGAGTTTGGATGATAGGGTTTCGAGTTATATACGACAAACGCATGTAACTGTGACTGCTTCGTTTCTGGTGACGACGACTAGTGGAGAAGATGGGGTTTGTTGACATGGACGAGTGGGTATATTGCTCTCCTAAATCCGAGTTCGTTTGGGCCGGCTCTGGTCTACGTGAATGTTGTCGTGCAAACTGAATGTACGGAGGGTCAGATTTGAATTCTAGCTATAACGGTAACGTCATGTCGAGACAATCGTATGAATAGATAGAACGCATAAAACAATGGTCGTAGTGGGGTGAGGAGAAAAAAAGGAAAGAATTTGATCACCACACGTCAAATTTCAAGTAAATAGTTGGTTGTCATAAAGAGCACATTCAGGCTAATAGATAACATGCTACTATGTTAACTACGCATACCATGAGCATCGCACCATGCAAATGTAAACTAACAAGTAGGCAACTTAGACATAAATTATACCATCTATATGTTGAGCCTTGCACGTGGAGCGAACTGTCGTTGTGGATCGTTGAGCACTGAACAGGTTATACTCTGGTTTTGTCAAAAAAAGATTTTTCCCCTTTTTAAAACCAAGTTCACTATAACTAATGGCTCTGATACCAATCTGTCACACCCTCAAAATCCACAAGCGGAGTATTACCGTGGGGCGTGTGACAGACCAGGATCATACCACCAATCATACTGAACATTTAATTAAAGTAAAGTAAAACGATAGCAAACCAAATGTTTAAAGATCACCAAACCAAAAATCCCAAACAAAATTTAAAAGTTAGCGGAAGCATAAAGTCTAAAAGCCATAAATAGTTTAAAACATAAAGTTTAATGTTAGGCACCCCACAGTTGGTTCCTTGCCACAACGATCACTCCGCATGCAAGCCCCTGTCATGTACCTAACGACCTACAATACATGTGGTAACGTGTCAACAAAAGGTTGGTGAGTTCACAGTTGGTTGTCTATTTTAAAGTTGTTCCAAAAACCATAAGTTGTTTCGAAAGCCATAAGTTGTCAAGTTCCTTGTTCTCATAACCATATGCTGTGGGGGCTACCCCGATGTTTTAAACCACTAGACCCGTACCATATCGACTACTGACTTAAGTTATGTTAACTGCCCTGAGTCAATGTCTATCATCATTGACTAAGTGCCCAAGTCCATTAGTCCACGCCCGTCCTCTGCGGCACGGTGTGAGGCTTGTCAGACCTAATAGCGCTATTTAACTAATGACCCGTTCGCCAATGGCCCAGCGATTAAGTCGATATAAAAATGAGGGACTTAAGATAGAGTTGTTGTCTAGTAAGGTTAAGGTTGTCGCTCTTCCCAAAGAGAGTGGAGGTACGTATTCTACCCAAGGAGAATACGCAGGTTGTATCCCACTCAAGGGGGATTGTTGTTATTTAACCCATTCCCAAACCATCGGGAATCCCATGCTTTATAGAAAAAGTGTGAACACACCTTTGGTTGCTCGGTTGGTCTCTTAAAATTGGTTAACAGTCAAGGTAGGTCAATCACGTCCTAGTATGATTACATTTAGTTCATTAGTGTGTTCAAATAAGGCACAAAGCTCATACATGCATCTACCACATAACATGCACTCACTTTGACATTTTCCGCACATATACATATCCCACCTATAACTACTCATGAACAAGCACACAATACTTCACATAACACTTTCGTTGACATATAACAAGCTGGATCATTATCAGATAGCATAATCGACATCTAGACAACCAAACTCACCACTTATGTTGTTTCAGCTTTAACATCCAAAACTGGGCTGTTTTCGGGTATTTTATAAAATAGTTGTCTTGTTCCAAAAATTCTCAAAAATTTACAGAATGTTCTAAATGGTCCACGTCACATTTAAAAATCTCGGGACTCAATTCATTACCAATTATTTTATACAAATCATTTACCGGGCTGCAGTCAGATTCGTCACTTTCTAACTACAGTCCACGGAAAAAATCATTTAAAATTCTTCGTAAGTCCGATTGATGAAATTCCAGTTGGAAAATTACCGACAATCGTGGCCATCTACTGTACGAATTTCATGACCTAACTCTATCTAAGTTTCAAGTTATAACGAAAAACATAACACACATTTTCTGCAGAAAAAACGCAGCTTTTGCTGGTGTACAAAACAGACCTTTAAAAATATCAAACGACCTCAGAAAAATATGATTCCAGTGCGATTTGAAGCCAAAAACGCATAATTTAGACTTCAGAAAATCAATTTTTTGATTTATAATGGTTCGTATACAGCCAACTAAAGTTGGCTGTTTTCGTCAATCAGCATTCTGTTTTACATTTCAACGACACCAAAACGCGTGTAAACAATCCCGACTCTTCCTAATAACAACCAACAGCAGGCTAACCATCAATTACCATCTAATCATATCAATAATCACAAAACCCTAGACATAAATATCATGATTTTCACAAAAAACGTAGCCAATGATCATTTTCATACATATCATCGGTTAATTCAACAAATCGCATACTCAACCGAAATAAATCATGCAAAAACAAAACCCTAGCATGTTAACTAAAATTCACAGCCATGTTTCCACAAAATCACACCATGAATCACCATCCAAATCAAGAATACTAACCTTGGAGAAAGAGAAGGGATTACGAGGACGTAAAAGGCGAATCAAGAAGCTGAACTGGGATCCATTTGCGCAGGGGGGGGGGTCTCCTGGTCGACGCATACAAGGGGGTGTTTAGGGTTTCTGTTTTGATTTTTCTTGTTTCCAAATCCAAATACGTATAATTAAAACACAAGGAAGTTGGGCTAATGGGCTACAAGGAACAAGAGAGTGTGGGTTTGGGCTTATGTTTCGCGTGGGGGAAACATGGGGTGGGGTTGGGCCCATAAGTGGCGCAAGAAGGAGAGGGGGTGGGCTTGGGTTGGATTTACTAAGTGACGGTTTCACAAGTTTCATGAATTAACTAATTTAAAACGTTTCGTATCACAGAACAATATTTTACAATGCTCCGATTCACAAAATAACGTATTTCAATATCTCAGTTTCAGGTTTCAGTTTCCCGTAATTCACATTACACATTACAAAGCACACAACCGTTCAAAGAAAATAATCAAACACCACATTCAATTCATTTAACGTACATGAAATTACACAGTAAAACGAAACGTTTAGGAATTTTCACGAGGTGTCACATCATCCCCAAGTTGAAAGAAATTTCATCCCAAATTTAGCACATAGTTGCTAGAGAAGCTAGTTGTGTTGTTCGTTTTCCCGGGGTATCACATCATTCCCTCGTTGGTTTGGAATTTCGTCCCGAAATTCCGAAGTAGCTTCAGTACTGGACTCGCCTTTGTTGAACAATTGGGGGTACTTGCGTTTCATCTGGTCCCCTCGTTCCCAAGTGAACCCTGGGCCCCGACAGGAGTTCCAACGAACTCGAACAATAGGTATCTTGGTATGATTGAGAGTCTTGATTTCCCGGTCCGTAATTTCCAATGATTCCTCAACGAAGCGTAACTGGTCGTCGATAGTGAGTTCCTTGAAAGGAACAATGAGGGTCTCGTCTAATAAACATTTCTTCAGATTCGATATGTGGAAGACGTTGTGAACACCACTGAGTTCTTCGGGCAAATTCAGTCTGTAAGCCACCTTGCCGATTTTCTTAGTGATTTCAAAAGGTCTGATATATCGCGGATTAAGTTTGCCCCGTTTGCCAAAACGGATCTCACCCTTCCATGGTGAGACTTTAAGTAGCACACGATCCCCAACTTGGAACTCGAGAGGTTTCCTATGCGTATCCGTGTAACTTTTCTGACGGTCACGAGTTGCCGCCATTCTTTGTCTGATTTGAGCAATCTTTTCCGTTGTGTCGACAACGAGTTCTGGGCCAGTGATTTGGCTATCGCCAACTTCTGCCCAGCATAGAGGTGATCGGCATTTCCGCCCGTACAAAGCCTCGAATGGAGTAGCTTTGATGCTGGTGTGGTAACTATTGTTGTATGAGAACTCCACTAAGGGTAGATGTCTCTCCCAGCTGTTACCAAAGTCGATAACACATGCTCGAAGCATGTCTTCTAGAGTCTGGAAGGTGCGTTCAGTCTACCCATCCATCTCAGGGTGATACGCTGTGCTCATGTCTAGTCGTGAGCCGAAGGATTTGTGCATCGCCTGCCATAACTCAGATGTAAAGCGTGAGTCTTGATCAGAGATGATATGTTACGCCCACATTACACATTCCAAAATGTAATATTATCATACTATTATTTAACAAAATTTGGGCATGACCCGTTCGTAATAAGAACAATTCCCTGTAAGACTAACGCGTAATAACTTAAAATACGACGCAGCGGAAAACAAGAGCCCAAAAATTTCGTTCTTTAATAGACATATCAAACACATGAAGGTTCAAATGCGAAATGCCATATATTCCTTAAAACGGATTTATAACGTTTTATAACATTAATACTTCAAAACCTATATGAGTTACACTATGTGACCATTCTACCCCGTACAATCCTTGCTCTCAACTCGAACTAAGTCCGCTTCACTTCAATAAATGTAGAGAAAACCCAAGCGATACCTGTGGACACCACGTACAACCAAACCATTAGTCATTAACATACCATACAACATTAAACTATATAATAGAATTTCGTAGAGCATTCTATAAAGTAGTCGTGGAATTGTCCAAGCGCTTTCTTAAATACTCTTATCCAAATCCAGCTCCATTTCTTCATGAAGCCAACGATCCCATACCTACATTACATTCCAACTCAACGCACATCATTAGTATCCATAAATACTCGAACACTTTGATAACGTTCATGCATATGTCTTAAGCATTGAACATTCATTCACACATACATTCACACCTACGTACTTATTATCATACATACATACATATATATATACACTTATATATACACATGCGTACCTTCATACATGCCAATGTTCCTTCCTACGCACAATCAATTAATCACGAATATATACACAAGCTTCTTTTACATGTAGGTTTATGCCGGAATGTCACATTCACAACTTTACAAAGTATAGACAATCTATGATTCAACCCACGTGCCCTTTTTGGATTCCTATACACATATACTTATAAAATTTCCTACACTAACACGAAACAATCCGTTCATTCACTAACCGACAACCGAAACATATAAAACTTGTTCCTAATGGTCCGGGAAATGTTCCCCTTACATAATGACTAAAAATTCTTACCCAAGGTCTTAACCATAACGAATTTCATTACATTACGCAACATATGCACATAAAATTCGACCCGTTTAAACCCACCAATTTACTTTCGGCTTAAATACAACCTTCTTCAATAATGAGGCATTATTGGCTTTGTACTTCTGATTATTACATGTTCTTTCATGATGTTTCGTAAACATAAGTATTAAAATCTATTAAACCTACTAAAAAGTGAATCGAAATTCACTTACCTCGAATACTCCAATAAGTGTATTTGTCACCTTGCCTTATCTTGACCCGTTATCCTCCTATGCTTGACCTCTCCTTGACACGTTCCTATTATCTCATTCCATTACATCCATTCAATAGTTAGTATACATAATCATACGCATCACTAATCACACTTCTATTCACGTGTCAATCGCTTAACGAGTTCAACATGTATCATAATACTACAATGCTAATCAATCTAACAATTTATCATTCCATCATCACAACAGTCATACATGAGCTTCTAGCATGCATAATTATGTATTTACATCATGTTCGTTATTCTTTCAAAATTCCATACTTAGAATGATAACCTTTTCTAAGTTAGGCAACTTGCTTCATATGTTAAACATTTCATACCATTTCTTAACACCTTGGTTTTTACACATCCATTCTACTATTTTCTATCAACAACCCGTTTCGACCCGTTGGTGCAATTATATGCATAAACTAGTTGGTAAGTGTTTTAGACACTTAAAACAATCAAATAACTTACTAATAATTTATTAAAATCCGTAGTTCATGATTCATACAAGTGTGCATAACAATACAACTATTTTTACTGAATATTTATACTAAAATTTGTGCAGCAACTTTCTGCGCAGCAGCTGTTCACGACACATTTTAACCCATTTATCTTCTGATTCAGTTCTTCATGTTCAAATATGAAATGATCTACACTCAGAGATCTTTCTAAGCATATAAAGATCGTAACAATCGGACATTCCTATGATTTTATATGATTTTTACAAAATCAGCACAGAAGCTGAAATGCTTCCAAACAGCTTGCTGTCAAAACGAATTTACTAACTTTTCATGCTGTTTTGACCCACTAAATCTCATAACCAGCCTCTCATGACCAAATATGAAATGTAATATGCGAAACAACCTTTTCAACGATATAAGGCTCGTTGTCTAACTCCTAATAACGAATGAGATACGGCCTTTACAAGATGACTATCTAAGGCTGTCAAAAGTGACGAATTTACTAACTTTTCATGCTGTTTTGACCCACTTAATCTCATAACCAGCCTCTCATGGCCAAATATGAAATGTAATATGCGAAACAACCTTTTCAACGATATAAGGCTCGTTGTCTAACTCCTCATAACGAATGAGATACGGCCTTTACAAGATGACTATCTAAGGCTGTCAAAAGTGACGAATTTACTAGCTATTTTACACAAACTTTGTAGGCATTTTATCAAACACTTGGCGGGTTTCGCATTTAAAAACATTATGTACAAGCTTTTAAAGCATGATTCCTACTAATTCTTCACATAACTTATTAACAATCAATCAAATTCATAACAATCTTTCATCCTAACTATGAACATATGGTTGTAACATCAATTACTTATCAATATTTCATCAACACATTGTTTAAATCATTGATACCATACTAATTAGCATCTAGGGTTTCACAATATCCATTCATCTTTTGACATACAAATGGGTTTTGCTTCAAACTATCAATATAATCAAAATTGCACATAATACAACTTCTATATGAGCATATCATGTAACATTCAGGTTTAATCACACATTTAATCACGGATTACACACAACTCGTTTCATCAATCATCACCAAATCATGAAATTTGACTTACTTGATGTGAGAAACGCTTAAGGTATCATCATTCTTGGTTCATGCACACAATCAACCCGCGATTTCCTTTTCAATTGATGATTTTTTGTGGTTAGGGTTTACACCCCCTTTTCCCCCTTCTCCTGCGATCGTACGCAGACACACACCCTGTGTGTGTGATTTTTTTTTTGTTTTAATAAAATATATTTCCTTTTTGGCAATCTAAGTCCCTCAAGTTTACCATTCCATTATAGTTGCCACAAGTTTCATTCCTTAACTTGTTTATTAGGCATTTAACTAAGTTTAATAACTTAGTTATTGTATTTTATTTAATTACACATGGTGACATTCCTACGAATTTAATAATTCGAGTTTTGGGGTGTTACATGATAGAAGTTGGCACTCCATGCCTAGAGACTACTTCCTTTAGATAGATGTCTGCGAGTGTAGAAAACTTGTCAGTTTCCTTGATTGCCAGAAAGTGTGTAGACTTCATTAGTCGATCCACGATCACCCGAATGGTGTCGTTTCCTCGCTGAGATCTAGGTAGGCCAGTGACGAAATCCATGGAAATTTACTCCCATTTCCATGTTGGGATCTCTGGTTGTTGGAGCCGTTCTGGTGGCTTCTGGTATTCAACCTTAACCCTAGCACAGGTCAAGCATTTTCTAACATAGGTCGCTATGTTAGCTTTCATGTGGGGCAACCAGTACAAAGTTTTGAGGTCTTGGTACATCTTTGTCAGAACCAGGATGCACCGAGTAACGAGACTTGTGCGCTTCGTCCATCACAAGCTCTCGTAGGTATCCATAGGATGGAACCTAGACACGATCTACAAAATAGTAAGTACCGTCTTCCTTGAGTTCAAGTCGCCTTTCCATGCCCCGCAGGGACTCAGCTTTCAGGTTCTCTTCCTTCAATGCTTCAACCTGACCATTACGGATTTGGGTAGGAAGACTAGAGTGGATAGTAAGCCATAGCGCACGTACTCACTTAGGTTTGGTTTCTTTCCGACTGGGGCATCAGCCACAACCTTGGCCTTGCCGGGATGATACTTGATCTCGCACTCATAATCATTCAGAAGATCAACCCACTAGCGCTGTCGCATGTTCAACTCCTTCTGATCAAGTAATGTCTCCACATATTGAGTACAAAAACTACTGCTCCCAACTTCAAATCATATTGAGTACAAAAACTACTGATTTATATTTTAGTGACCACTTGTAATCAAAACTTCTTTATACACTCTCTCCCAAACCTGTTCATCAAGTTTAGCACTTGGAATTTTGGAAATCAGCTTTTCAATATCAATTGTCGAAAATCTTTTTGTATTTTTCAAAATTTATGCTAAAACACACTAAAATCTCTTTGGATTTTTGACTTTAACATAAATGTAGAAAGAAATATTTACAGACAATCTTTTTGTGAGTTTGTGAAAGAGGATCATATCAGTTTCTTAGATAAATCACCAACACCATTAAGCTTGATTTCATTTTAAGTTCTAATCAATTTACCTAGATTGTCAGTATACTGGTCCACTTAAATTTTCACACAAAGTTCAACTGTTTCGAGATATGATATTAATATCTTAAGAACGTAAACTTATTCGCGTGTCCCACCATTTGAATATACTCCCGTATCCAGATCCCAATATTCAGTCTTACAGGTGAGTATACCTAGATGATATCTGTAAGGGGTTTGATGCGAAACCGTGAGAGCTTAGGTCAGAACTTCCGTTCAGCAGAGAGATGACGGCTCGACTTTAGGTGTGTCCCCTTTAGAGGATCTTTTCTTCAACAGCACATGATTAGCATTTTTCAATGTTTCATCATTTTATGCTGAGGGCGGTGCTATATTTCAAGCATTTGCAGAAAGTATTATACGGGGACTAGGTCAGAATTTCCATTCAGCAGAAGTCCTGGAATAATACCCCAGATATCACTAAGTATAAAGACCTAGAATCTCAGAAAGAGGGACCCATCAAACAAGATTTCAGGGGTTACCTATATATCCAAATTTTGTTCCCCACGAAATAAGCAAGTATGAATTTAGGTTTATATCTCGTCACAATTTACTAAATGTGCAAAAACCTACTGACACATCCGCAGTGAGATTGTTTATCACATTTGACTTTCGAATTCTTTAGCATGTTGTGATAGTCCACTAATGTACTATCATTACCTCTTTTTCACAACAAAACTCGTTTTTCATTTTATCATGTTTTTGGATTTTTCAAATTTTCTAATGTTTTTGGATTTTCTGAAATTTTTACTTCCCCTAAAATGCAAACACATCTAAAAGAAATTTGAAACAAACTGTACACGAAACGTGACAACAGATATCGAATCACCTCAAATCGCCATCCATTTGGCATAAACAATCAGAACTCCCCCTCTCAACAAACTATTTCCCCATTTAGATCTCAAAACACTTAAGTTTGTTTTAATCAAAAATGGTTTTTTCCGGAAAATTAGTTTTGTTGTTTTTACCACTTGTAATAAATGGGGATCAATTCATCACATTGTTTATCAACCTTTTGGATGATAGTTAAATCAAGTTCAATTTAATGACCCTGATTAACCACTTGAAGAAATATTAATCAATCTTCTAACAAATAAACCTTATCTTTCAACCACAAGTCGGTTTGCTTACCAACACTTACTACTTGTAGGTTGAAATCTCAGAATGCCGATTCCTACTCCACACTATCAACCTGGGAGTTCCGGCAATTCCAGCAGTATGACTTGCCAAAATTTTAGATTTTTCAAAAAACATTTTCAAGAATGATGCCGACTCATGCTCCACTATTACAATCTTGGGAGCTCCGGCAAGTCAGGTTTTTACTCTTTGAAAAATATATCCACCCAAACCTAACCATGGATGAAACAACCTCTTCTTCACTGTTACTTTCAACAGAATTGTGAACTTTCCTTTTGGACGCATAAAATTCTTTAACTCCTTTGGTCTTACCATTGACCATTTTTCCAAAAATATGTTTCACATTTCCGTTGAAAGCTTTTTCAACATCAAACTTATTCTTTTCAGAATAAAATTGATTTGAAATTTCAACTTTTCCAACTTTCTTCTTAAAATTTTCAGCCCGCAAAGGTGGAAAATTTTCATCATCCACAGTCGGAACTGATTTCTCAACTTTTTCATCAACACGTGGCTCCTCTGATTTTGTGGAATCAGATTCATCACCAGAACTGTTTCCTGAACCCTTAACCACCCATTTTTGGTTTTTCAGATTTTCTTTTCTTTTTATCACATTCTTTGAACATTCACCAACCTCAAAAATTGAGTTTTCAAAACCATTAAATTTTCTGGTTGAAATTTCAGTTTTCTCAACAATCTTTTCTTTCAGTTTACCAAAGACTTCCTGTTGTTTGTTGATTGGCTTTGGACAATTCCTGGCAATATGACCTGCAGTTTTGCACTGAAAACAAGTTCTTGTCTCTTTCTTCTTCTTCTAAGTAATATTCCTCTTCATCTCTTCTTGCTTTTTCGCAAGGAATTCTTTGTTTGCCTACTTCCAGAATGAACTCTTTTGTTCCTTTTCAGCATTTGTTCCTGAAACAAAAAACAGTTTTTGGTTTATAAATTTTCTCATTTTTATAGTTTTTTCGGTAAATTAAAACCCAATCCATTCTTTTTGAAATTACCATTATGGTTTGGTTTCTTTCGATAACCATGACCAGAACTGTAACCCATTTTCTTGTTTAAACGTTGTTGAACTCTTGAGGTGTAAGGTTTAGGTTTATCAAAAAGATTTTCATCTTTTATTTCAGAAATATCAATTTCCGTTAGTTTGAAAACCTTTTTAATCATTTCTGGTTTAACACCTCTTATTGGAAAAAGTCTCATCAGAATATAATCTGTCAGAATTTTTCAAAGTATATGCTACTTTGACCGGTTCGTCATTCAAATTAGATTTTGATAACAAAAATTTATTATCGTAAACCCATTTGTCCCTTTTGATTGTTGATTTTGACATGTCAGACTCAGGCTTTGACTTGGATTTGGACTCCGTTTTTGACTCCTCTATGTCATATTTATCCAACACCTGATCGACCACACTTTTTATCAACTCGGACTCATGAACAGTGTCGGACGAAGTGAACGTGACATCAATATTTTCTAGCAAGTTATCTGACGACACAAACTCCCACTTTAAGTTTGTTGCCTTTTTGACTCTTTCAGAATTTGGATTTCGAGGAGAATATCCATTTTCAACCGGGGGTGGACATCTACTGTAGACAACACTTGGTTTCTTACCAGAAATTTCCACTTCAACATCTTCTTTTGTTTCGGACTTCTTTTCTTCCGAAGTTTTCTCTTCCTCAAACGTCTTCAATCTTTCCACAATTGGATAAATCCTGTCAACAACAAAAGTAGAACATGAGTAACTTTTCAATAAATTGTTAACTCTTTCAGTTTCAATTCTTTGTGTTGCCAACTTCAATTCCAGCTCAGCACACTTTTCTGTGTAGTAGTTCACATTGTCAAGCTGTCTCATGTATGCTCCTTTGAGTGTATTCATTGCTACAGCTTGTTCACTACTTGACTCGTTGTACTTATTCATTTCTCTGTTCAAGGTATCATATGATTCTTTCAACCTTTTTATGTTGTGAAGCAATTCATTGTTTTGCTTGATCAAAGAATCACAACTCATACACTTGTCAGGAACTTTGACTGCATCAGCATCTATTTTGATTTCAAATTCTGGAACTTCTTTGACTATTCTTACTTGAACTTCTTTTTTAGCATTTTTCTTTTTCTCAGCTTTAGCTTATTCCTGTTCTTCTTCTTCTTCATATTTCTTCCATTTTTCTTCTTTAGCTTTTGCAATTTTTCTGTATTTTTCTGCCCAATATTCATCAGAAGCATTAGCAACAAAAGCTTTAGCGTTTAACATCTCATTGGCCATGAATTCTTTGTCTGGGCAATAATTGTCCCAACTGAAACCTTCTGGCAATTTTTCATCTTCTTGATCTGCCAAACATACTTTACTATCCTTTGGAATGTATTTATCCCAACTGAATTCACTATCTTTGCCCTGATTAACCAAGCATGCTCTCTTTGAATCTTCAATTTCTTTTCTACAGTGTGCAGTTTGTGCCTGTTGTTGTTGATGTGGCTGTTGTGTAATTTGATGATAAATCGCCTTTTTATAATAGTCGTTATTTCCGAAAGGATTTTGAGCTCCACCTGCTTCACGATTTGTGCACTCCCTCTTGAAATGCCCCTTTTCCCTGCATCGAAAACAAGTAACTTTAGATTTATCAAATCCTAAAGCTGAAACGTATGCATCGCGAAAATCATCTCTGCCTGTAATTTGTTTAAATTTTTCAGCTCGTCTCAACACACTAGCCATACACCATTTTATATCCATCAACTCCATCTACTCAGCATCAATTTGATCGTAATCCTCTTTCGTTAGCATTGGATTCTCGATCCTCCTACGACCAAGCCTCCATAGGATTCCAACACAGTCACCAACATAGACATGTGGCTTTTAGGAACTTCCTCAGTATAATTCTGATCATTTTCAAGATTCAAAGCAATGTTGCATTAAAGAACTTTTCCACTCTTTGTTGTAGAAAAATGTGGATCAAACGATGGAAATGAAGAGAAGCTCATTTTGCTACTTGATCCTTTAGATGGCTTTTCAGAAGATCCTGTTGTATTGAAAGCAGTTTCAACTTTTGGAGAAAAATTTGTCTTATCACTAACACCACTTTTGAAATACAATCCGGTGTCTTGTTCTCCATCATAATTCTTCATCCTCGCAATCTTTCTTTGCTCCATATCTTGAGCTTCAAGATGTTTAATAAACTCTCCCAGTGTTAACTTTTTATATTCCTTTCTGTTATTCCTCAACGTCATCAGATACGTTCCCAAAATATCATGTGGTAATGCATCAGCTAGTTTCTCAATCAACTCATCTGTATCCTTTTTGATGCCTAATTTTGTCATATTTTTCACCAAGTTACAATATCTTTCAATAATCTGCTTGGTGTTTTCTATTTTCAACCTACGAAATAGATCAAATTCTTTCTTCATAAGTGACATTTTGTTCTTAAGCATATCAACACTTCCCAGAAATTTTGCTTCTAATTCATTCCAAATCGAATAAGCACTTCCATCATGTTGAAGAAGAATCAATATGTCTTCCTTAATCGCTTGCTGTAACAAACTAACCATCAATTTCTTATCTCTATACTTCTTTTTCTCATCAGCACTCATTTCTCTAATTGGCATTATCTGATTGTTGTTCTTTGTGGGTCTTTCATATTGAACTTCAGTATGTTCCCAAGCATCCAAATGATAAGCTTCAACCCAGTTACCAAAATGTTCGGACCAACCATTATAATTATCAATATTCAGAAGCTTAGGCGGTTTTTGTGATGTCCCCGTCTCATTTTCAAGCAATGTACTTTGAGTGATGTTCATTGGACCAGCAAAGGCATTGTAGAACTCGTTGTCCATGATTCAGTTTTCAAGAATTTTTCCAAACAGTCTAGTTTAAGCGAAATCAACAACAATACAATTTCAAGCGAAACACTGTTTTCAAGCGGAATCAGCAACAACACAAGTTCAAGCGAAATCTCTTTTGAAGCGGAATCAAACTTTTGAAGCGAAATCAGTGGTTTAAAGCGGAATCACATAAACTGTTCAAGCGGAACTAGTTTTGAAGCGGAAACAGTGATTCAAGCGGAATCACTCAAGCGGAATGTCGATTTTGAGCGAAATCACTTCACTTTTCAAGCGGAATCACGCTGACATCAGCATTTCGAACATCATTTCAAGAGAAATAGTGAAAAACTTATGTTTTAGATCGATTTTAGTTCTAAAACTTTCCAGGATTTGTTAAAACATTTTTGCACATGATACGTAAGAATTTGAACCGATTTTAACCGTGAAAAATTTTTCAATTTGAAAAAGAAGGTGTAGAAATCAGAACACGCAGCTGAATTGGTATGAAGTCTTCCTCCTGAGCTCTGATACCACTTGTATGATCGTTTTTGGACCCAAACGAGTCGATCAGAAGAGTTTTACTCAGTTTGAATGGCGGAAACAGACAAACTGAGGTCAATTCAGCAAGAATATCACTTTAAACTGTCGATTTGATTGATATAAAGCTGTTTTACAGTATGATGACACTTCGGCAGCACTTCGTTGCACAACCGGAAATTCTATATATGATTTCGCTTGAAGACACCTATATATAGTTGATGGGATTCCGCTTGAACATGTCTCAAGCGGAATCACAATAATTGTTCAAGCGAAATCAGCACAGGACCTCTCGAGCGGAATCAGAAATAATTAGGTTTCGCTTGAAATGATCTAATGACATTTCAAGCGGAATCACCACTAAAACCTACTTTCTTGATTTCCGAGCCCTGATCTATCTATTTCTATACAAGACTCGATACAAGACGAAGTCGACAGACGGATGCACCAACAGAAAGAATGGGTGTACTACAGAGTTTCACCTTCCACTGTTGAAACGCGGATTCCTGAGCAATCTTTAGAGTTAGAGTTGCGAGGGTTTGTGCCTACGATCAAGAAAAGCAGGCTTCGCAACGTCAAAAGTCGTTCGTTGGAAGCTAAACATGAGGTTGTTTGTCTTGTAGGGCTCCATGGTAAAGAGTAGGTATCACTTAGATTCCTACTAGTTCTTGGAGTAGATTCGGATGTCGTCAAAGAAAACAAGTGGCATATCCATCAAGGTAGGCTAAATTCGAATGTCGTGACTAGGAACCTACCTCTGTCGTAACGAGTTCTAAGGACAGTTCTCGTGACACCTCCATATCTGTGATATTCATGGCCCATTGCTCCTCGAGTAACATTCGTAGAGATTAACCCCTCCAAGCGAGAGTTTGCGAAGAATGTTGTTAGGATAAGGATCATAGAATCCGAGAAGTATATCGCGAATGGATGTGGAAACATGCAAAAAAGGTAGTCGCAATCGATGCGTAAGCGTGTAAGGATCCGTAACAGGGGTTTACTTGATGTCAGGGGTATTGCAGGTCGTACACAAGTTGCATAAGGTTAAAATGAAGAACGCCATTTGTCAAAAGGGGGTGTCACGTAGATATATCAATCATAACAAGAATTTACCATCGACGGATGGTTGTAGCACGAGTTCGTAGTGTTAGGATTCACCGAAACTTCCGTCTAAGTTGTCGGGCTTGCCCACACGCGAAGGAGGAATAATTCACCTTGATCCATGAACTTAGATGAGTTTGCGATTTATCGTGTTGGTAACCAACCAAATTCGGAGGAGTTTCCTTAGGTCGTGTGAATGAATCTGAAATATACCTATGCAGTCAAGAGGTTTCAAAGAAAAGACGCGATAACATGTTCAAGAGGGTATGATCGTATCAATAACACATCACCATCCTCAGAGTTTCAAGAAGTGATCACCAATGATCGAAAGTCAAGCCTTCCAAATTCTCTAAACTAGAGTGAGTTTGTATCAGTGTATCTGCATGGAGAAGCGAGGACGTAGTGTTACTGTGGTAAAAGAAATGATGGTTTTGTCTAAGTCAATAATAGAAATTAGGCATTGCATTAATCAACAAGCATAGGTCGGTACAAAGGCTAGCAAAAAGATTTCACATAATTAAGATAAACTATCGTAGGATTAAGATGCGACTCTTGTAATGTAAGGGGAAAAGGGATGAGGTAAATGTGTAGTTCATCGTGTCCGTCTGTAGGTTGAGTAATCCGTATCTCCGTCCTCGAATGTCCCGAAGACTATCCCATCATTAGGAGGCATCCACTTGCTAAGTAGGGTATACGAAGGTGTAAGTCAAAGTACAACAAGAATTAACCACCCAACAAGATAATGGGATGGGGGGGGTAATCTTGTGATCGGTGGAAATCATGGTATGGTTGTTAGCGTTTCGTTATATCGGTTGCGGATCGAAGAAACAGGAGGTTGGTGATGTTCATATGAAGAATTGAGCGAAAACAAAAATCCAACAAATAACCAAAGAATTTCGCTGACTATTCCGCTCTCCAGAGACAATTCCAGTAATGGTAGATGGCAGCAACGACACGAAAGAAAAGTTCGTTGCATCATGATCACGTGAGTATATCATTGGTCCAAAACAGAGTTTGGATGATAGGGTTTCGGGTTGTACACGACAAATGCCTGTAACTGTGACTGCTTCGTTTCTGGTGACGACGACTAGTGGAGATGATGGGGTTTGTTGACATAGATGCGTGGGTATATTGCTCTCCTAAATACGAGTTCGTTTGTGCTAGCTCTGGTCTACGTGAATGTTGTCGTGCAAACCGAGTATACGGAGGCTCAGATTTGAATTCTAGTTGTAACGGTAACGTCATGTCGAGATAATCGTATGAATAGATAGAACGCGTAAAACAGTTGTCGTAGTGGGGTGAGGAGAAAACAGGAAAAGAATTTGATCACCACACGTCAAATTTCAAGTAAATAGTTGGGTGTCATAAAGAGCACATTCAGGCTAATAGATAACATGCTACTATGTTAACTAAGCATACCATGATCATCGCACCATGCAAATGTAAACTGACAAGTAGGCAACACAGACATAAATTATACCATCTAAAGTGTTGAGCCTTGCACGTGGAGCGAAGTGTCGTTGTGGATCGTTGAGCACTGAACAGGTTATAGTCTGGTTTTCTCAAAAAGATTTTTCCCCTTTTTAAAACCAAGTTCACTATAACCAATGGCTCTAATACCAATCTGTCACACCCTCAAAATCCACAAGCGGAGTATTACCGCGGGGCGTGTGACTCACCAGGATCATACCACCAATCCTACTGAACATTTAATTAAAGTAAAGTAAAACCGTAGCAAACCAAATGTTTAAAGTTCACCAAACCAAAAATCCAAAACCAAATTGAAAAGTTAGCGGAAGCGTAAAGTCTAAAACCCATAAATAGTTTAAAACATAAATTTAATGTTAGGAACCCCACAGCTGGTTCCATGCCACAACGATCACTCCGCATGCAAGCCCCTGCCATGTACCTAACGACCTGCAAATCATGTGGTAATGTGTCAACAAAAGGTTGGCGAGTTCACAATTGATTGTCTGTTTTAAAGTTGTTCCAAAAACCATAAGTTGTTTCGAAAGCCATAAGTTGTCAAGTTCCTTGTTCTCATAACCATATGCTGTGGGGGCTACCCCGATGTTTTAAACCACTAGACCCGTACCATATCGACTACTAACTTAAGTTATGTTGAGTGCCTTGAATCAATGTCTATCATCATTGACTAAGTGCCCAAGTCCATTAGCCATGCCCGTCCTCTGTGGCACGGTGTGAGGATTGTCAGACATAATAACGCTATTTAACTAATGACCCGTTCGCCAATGGCACAGCGATTAAGTCGATATAAAAATGAGGGACTTAAGATAGAGTTGTTGTCTAGTAAGTTTAAGGTTGTCGCTCTTCCCAAGGAGAGCGGAGGTACGTTTTCTACCCAAGGAGAATACGCAGGTTGTATCCCACCCAAGGGGGATTGTTGTTATTTAACCCATTCCCAAACCATCGGGAATCCCATGCTTTGTTGAAAAAGTGTGAACTCACCTTTGGTTGCTCGGTTGGTCTCTTAAAATTGGTTAACAGTCAAGGTAGGTCAATCACGTCCTAGTATGATTACCATTTAGTTCATTAGTGTGTTCAAATAAGGCACAAAACTCCTACACGCATCTACCACATAACATGCACTCACTTTGATAGTTTCCGCACATGTACATATCCCACCTATAACTACTCATGAACAAGCACACAATACTTCACATAACACTTTCGTTGACATATAACAAGTTGAATCATTATCAGATAGCATAATCGACATCTAGACACGCAAACTCACCACTTATGCTGTTTCAGCTTTAACATCCAAAACTGGGCTGTTTTCGGGTATTTTCTATAAAATAGTTATCTTGTTCCAAAAATTCTCAGAAATTTACAAAAGGTTCTAAACGGTCCACATCACTTTTTGTAAAAATCTCGGGACTCAATTCATGACCAATTATTTTATAAAAAATCATTTCCGAGGCTGCAGTCAGATCCGTCACTTTCTGACTGCAGTCAACAGAAAAATTCATTTAAAATTCATCGTAAATCCGATTGTCAAAATTCCAGTTGGAGAATTAAGAGATACACGTGGCCATCTACTATACAAATTTCATGACCTAACTCTCTCCAGGTTTCATGTTATGTCGAAAAACATAACACACATTTTCTGCAGAAAAAAACATAGCTTTTGCTGCTGTACAAAACAGACCTTTAAAAATAGCAAACGACCTTAGAAAAATATGATTCCAGCGCCATTTGAAGCGTTTTTCAAAAAACCTATAATTTAGACTTTAGAAAATCAATATTTCGATATATAATGGTCCATTTACAGCCAACTGAAGTTGGCTGTTTTCGTCAATCAGCATTCTGTTTTACATTTAAACGACACCAAAACGCGTGTAAACGATCCTGAATCTTCCTAATAACAACCAACAACAGGCTAACCATCAATTACCATCTAACCATATCAATAATCACAAAACCCTAGACATAAAATATCATGATTTTCACAAAAACGCAGCCAATGATCATTTATGCATACATATCATCGATTAATTCAACAAATCGCATACTCAACCGAAATAAATCATGCAACAACAAAACCCTTGCATGTCAACTAAAAATCACAGTCATGTTTCCACAAAATCACATCATGAATCACCATCCAAATCAAGAATACTAACCTCGGAGCAAGAGAAGGGATTACGAGGAAGTAAAAGGTGAATCAAGAAGCTGAACTGGGATCGATTTGCGCAAGGGGGTGGGGTCCTCCTGGTCGACGCACACAAGGGGGTGTTTAAGGTTTCTGTTTTGATTTTTCTTATTCCCAAATCAAAATACGTATAATTAAAACACAAGGAAGTTGGGCTAATGGGCTACAAGAAATAAGAGAGTGTGGGTTTGGGCTTATGTTTCGCATGGGGGAAACATGGGGTAGGGTTGGGCCCATAAGTGGCGCAAGAAGGAGAGGGGGTGGGCTTGGGTTGGATTTACTGAGTGATTGTTTCGCAAGTTTCATGAATTAACTAATTTAAAACGTTTCGTATCGCATAACAATATTTTACAATGCTTCGATTCACAAAATAACGTATTTCAATATCTCAGTTTCAGGTTTCGGTTTCCCGTAATTCACATTACACATTACCAAGCACACAACCGTTCAAAGAAAATAATCAAACACCACATTTAATTCATTTAACGTACATGAAATTACACAGTAAAATGTAACGTTCGGGTTCGATTGTCATCCCTACCCATATTTACTTGTTACACCCCCCTTATCTCACAAACTTGGGTGTGGGGCCCATCATGTTTTTCCTCACAAGGGGAGGAGGTGTAACAAGTAAATAGGGGGTATTTAGATTCAGTATCCTATAAGGAAAGTTAAAGAGTTTTATATTCAAATTATGTATTTTAGTTTGTATTTTAAATTGATATTCTTTTTTTTAAACCCACCCTACTCGGGACTATATCCAAGGTTGACTTTTCAACCGCCATGAGACCGCCCCCGATGCATGGAAACATGATGGAATCCGTAAACCCTTGCCCCTGTCAGGTTTGAATCCGGGATTAAAACACCGATTCGTCCCTTTACCCGCCCAAACGAGAATCAAACTACCAATTAACCACAGAACCAAATTAATAGGACAAGTTGATATTCTTTTATAATAGTTTCCATCTTACTGAATATGTCATCTTAAAATCAAAAGCATATAAAAATAGAGTTTCATCCATCGTAAAATACCTTCCCTTTTATATAAAAACAGAGTTTCATCCATCTTAAAATACCTTCCCTTTTAGTTTTTATCTCAGTATTAGTTAAGGTACTAAGGCTACTTGGTGTAGAGGGGCATCCAGGTAACATTCTTCCATCTTTTCATATATAGTATAAGACAAATAAGATAATTTTTATATACTAAGGAATTGACGTTAACATGTGTGTTGTTGCAGGATGTTGATTATAAATGTTTTGGTATCACTATATTAATTGTGGAAATTCTGAAGCTTTGTTCAATTAACCGTTATTTAAACTAATTGTGATAAAAAATCTTAAGTTGAAAAAGCAACAACTAGACATTATTTTATATTCAAATTTTATCAAAGCTAGTTTTAAATAATTAGAACTATATAATGTTTTAAAATACATTACTTTTTCACCATTTTAAAAATTATTTAGTTAAAAAATTAAAAAAAACTTAGTTAAATAAAAAGAGAAAAAATAAAAAATATGTTTTAAATATTATAAGAGTTAATTGTGGGATTAATCCATGTGATTTCTCTAAAGTAACAATGTTGGGTACTAAGTTCTGTAATGACAAAAATACCCTAAGTTTTCAGTTAGTATTTAACAACTGTAGCCTTAAGGCCCTATGATGTTACAAACTCAAAAGTTAAAACCTTTGATTGTTATTTTAAACTATTAGTACCTGAGGTTGTTACTTTCCACAAACCACAGGGACTAACGATATAACTAACTCAACTTTCAATTAATAATAATATATATAATTTGTATTTTCTTCTTTTTCCGTAGGAGTTAGAAGAAGTGTTCTTTTTTTTTCTTTGTAGAACCACACAAATATATACTCTTATCCATATTTAAATTAGATTTAGTTAAATTATTTTTAAAATTATGATTATTATTATTTAATATTTAACAGGATACAAAAATAAGAAAATAATATTAAATGACAAACTTCACGGATCTCTCTTTTTTATTTATTTATTATTTCTTTTATTTTTTCTGTTTATTAATAATCATCTAATATTTCATTGGTTCCACCACGTGTTATACACATGTTTCCAACCTAATAATAAATAAAAAAACAAATTAAAACTTTAATAAGTATTGGATTCATCATTTAAATACATATTTTGACGACTGTATGTCTTAATCGATTACATTATATTTATTTTGTCACATCCCGACCCGTGGCGAAATAGGTGACCGGGGCATGATTCGTTGATCTAAAGCTTATGACTTGCTATTAAGTGGTTAAATATTCATTAATTCCATGTTAAAGGTTTCACATAACAAACAATCCGAATGAAACAAATATATAAAACACATTGTACAAAGTAGATGATCAACTATAAGTCCATTTCTTGATACTAAGTCCCACTCCTATGTTGATCTCCTCTTCATTCTTGTTCACCTGTATCATGTGTAAAAAGTAGTTTTTGGGTCAACAAAGGTTGGTGAGTGAATCATATTGTTTTTGTGAAAATGATAAGTTTATTTTTGTATGTAGAAAATATGCATATAACCAAATGTAATTTAATGTGTTGTGGGTAAATGTATCAAACCTCAAGCAACCAATCAGCAAATAATGTAATGATTCAAATGAATGTATGTATGATGCACTGGATAATGATGTTCAATCTTAAATAATAATCCAATCAACTATTTGTTAATGTGCACGGTATTATGGCGTGCTGGTTTATATTGCAAGATTTGAGCTCAATCAAACGGAGCTGATCTCGTGTGTTGGCAACGTCTGATTCCGCTCATGGTAATGGGGAACGGACGAGCCAATGGATCCATATGTAACTGTCTCATGAAGGTAGTGCACCAGATGATGAACAAACAATTAACACGTAACACATCAACTACACAAGTTGGTATTTGCACGTATTAAATCATGAAAATGTAATAGTTGTAGTGTGACACATGATACACCCCAAAACATGTATTAAAAGGGGAATGAAAGATCCACTAACAGTTTGCGTTCCATTAATCCATATTGAAAAACCGCACGAGAATAAGGAGCAAATCCAAATGACAAGCGTGATTTAACCTAGACAAACGAATGCAACATGGAAAGGGTAAACATTATGCTAGGCAGCTAAATGAACGAACACGATATGTTGGACTCATTGGGCCTAACGAGCCTCTTCAAGGCTATGCCAACCCTAAAGGCAAGCCTAAACAAGGCTACCTAAACGAACCTAATGCTCCTTAACTAAGAACCTAAACTAAACTAATTAAACTAAGAAAAGCAATATATAAATTAATAACAAAAAGAAAAAGAAAATTACCTCAAAAAAAAAACTTTACAAAATGAGAAGAGCTTGAAGGCAACAACACCTGCTCGTCGAGAGCGGAAATAAAAACTACTACGCACAACACCCAAAGGGGTCTTACACTTGTGTAACCACCAAAATGGGTGTTGCAAGCTATAAGGAACCAAACAAGGGTATTTATAGGTGTGAAAGGGAGCACAAAATGACATTTGGGGTGATATGGGACGAATTTAAAATGGGTTTTCGTGTCTTGTAAATCAGCAACAAGCACCAAACTTGTTTTCGCGATTCCCACTTCGTTATAACTCTGTTTCGCGCACGGTTTTCGCCTACACTCATTATTTTCAGAGTACTATCATATCAAAGAGAGTAATCCAACATTCATGGTGTTGAGGTTTGGACTTAAACCTTGGATCTTGATGCGCGTCAAGGGTTACGTTCTCAAACTTGTGTTTGTGATTCATGTTATGCTTGGGCTCAGTTTTATGAACCATTTGAACCTACTTGCTCCTTAGTATACCAAGTATATCTTGGAGCTTTGAATGGACCAGAATGATAGCTCAAGGATGGAGAAAAGTTGGTAAGAAAGTCACCCGAAAGTCATCTTATGACAAAACTAACATGTAAAGCTTCTTACTTATTATCATTTACATCTGAACCCTCCAAAACACAATGTCCTATCTTAAGGCGTGTATATAATGAAGTTTAGATAATAAGAAGGTCGAGATATGAGTGTTAGGTGTGTTCACGAAGTCTCAAAAGTGTTTGATCAACCTAAGGAAAACCTTAGTCTTAGAACTTGAAAGATGGATGGTTGCTTCAAAATACATGGAAATGAATTTACAAACTTGTAAAAAACATGTATAAGACTATAAATCACCATATATGATAACAAGTATGATTAAAACATAGAATCCAAGACATTTTATTGCTTAAACATTAAATAAAATCACATGGAATATGAAAACGGATCGGGTTACAAAAATGGGTCGGGTTCTAGGATTCGTTTTTGACGGATGTTACATATTTAACTTGTGCATACACGAGGTATTTTAAAGATATAACTATATTGCTTATTATATAAACTTAAATTTATGCAACCCGAGTAAAACACGGGGTTCTAAGCTAGCATAATATAAAATAAAATAATATGTGTGTATATTATATTTGAAGAGTGTGAGTTGGCTAAAAAACTAAGTTTCCTAGAAAGTCTAGGAAGCAATAAGAATGTGACATGTAGCATTGAGGGATTTTAACTAAAAGGGCAATTATATAATTTGACATTTTATTTTATCTTTGGAATTTATCTCTCATTAACTAACTATCCACAACATTATGGTAACCGATTCTCCATGATTTTCTGAATAATGGTTTTGAATTACTATCAGACACAAATATCAATCTAATGCACATTCGTTTTTTCACAATCTTCATCAATTTTTCATCGCAAATCATTTTTTACGTGAGAGAAAGTCATGGCTTCAAACACAATTGTTAATTGCGAAGATGGTAAATGCACTTCTATTTCTGTTTACTATTATCTGTTGTGTATCGATTCTTAATTTTTTTCTGGAAACCACCAGCATGTTCTTGATGTTGTGTTTTAACAATTAGAAAGTTAAAATCAATGTTTTATAGATCCCATCGTATAAATGATGTTTGTAATGTGCAGATTACTATTTTTTTAGATGTTGGTTATTGTGTTTTAACTTTTCATTTTGAGTTTTAGTTCAAAGTTTACTAGTTATCATTTTTTTAGCATGAAGGTTTAGAATCTTGTGTTTGTGATGTGTTTTATAAAGTCATTAATAGTTATCATGATCAGTATGATCAGCTATCATGATCAGTATGTGTTTTAGTATGTTTGTTTTTTATTTTTTTTACATGTGTGAACTATTTTGGTTTTTGTTTTGTTTTATTACAATGTGTTTTATGCTCATTGTTTTAAGTTAATACAATGTGTTTGTAATGCTGGTGACCATGTTTTGTGGTTCAATACAATGTGTTTTATGCTCATCAAATCAGTTGTGTGTTAAGTGTTTAAAAATCACCCTAGTTTTTTATGTCAGTTTGTGTTTTGTTTGAATTTAGATCAAAGCTCATTGTTTTAAGACAACACAATGTGTTATAATGTTGGGGGAACATGTTTATGTATTATTTATGGTAGGTCCGAGTGTACTTCCAACTTACACATAGGCAATTCATGAAGTTGGACGGTTTCAGATTGTAATTCAACATTTCTATCCATCACATATGGGAAAAGATTGGCAATATAAGACATAATGGTACTAGCAGGCGGGGGTTGTGCACAGCCACCAACATGGTCTACCGTTTCAGTTGTTTTTTACCAACTATAACTGCTTATAACAAAACACAAGTGGTCAGACAACTAACTATACAAATAACCCCCCACCCCCACCCCCACCCCCACCCCCACAAGTAACCGCACCTTGTATAGGTGATGATTCAACCCTTTCTGATTCGTCCAACCTAACCGCACCTTGTATAGGTGATGAACCTCACTTATGTAACAGACTATTATAAACCATGTTTTTATGCTCTATGCACCTCACAATTGTGTTTTAAGACATGCTCTCCACAAAGGGATTTAAAAATTAAGATAGAATAGAATGAATTATTGAATAAATGTGCGGGATTACGTCCAAAAGAAATCATGGAGTTCCATGTTAACACTTGAGAATTAAGACCTACATTATAATTTCTTGGAAAACCTTCTAGAAGGATGAGTCTCACCTTAAAGTTATTCAGATGTGTGCATTTTATTTTACTCTTTTGTAAAACCAAAGTTGTTAACTGTTGCTTTTTAATGGTAAAAATCAGTTTGGTAACGATTTTTAGAGTTCAAACGAAACCATAGCATACATTTGGATCCATTTATTTTTTTTAATATCTATCTATCTATACTTTCTATAAAAGGAGAAAATACAGTGACATAAGAAAAGCTGAGGTGGCAGCCACAGAGGCTGTCCAATAATGCCTTTCTTATGTCATTATTGCATCAGAAGTCTTAATATATTAAATCACTTTAATTTTCAAACATCTGCTCCACATTCAAATTCAAAGCTCTGGCCCACATTCAATTTCAAAGCTCTGTCCACATACAAGTTTCAAAGTTCTGCTCCACATTTAAAATTCAAAACCTCTCACATTCAAAATTCAAAATTCTGGCTCCACATATATAAGATAAATCATTCGGGCTCACATTCAAAATTCAAACCACATGTTCAAAATGCATCTCTCCCTCAAATCCAGATCCCTCAAATCCCCACTTCCAGGTATGACATCATCCACGCCGATGAAAAATGGAGAAGAAGACGCCATCCCCACCCTATTTATCATCCTTTCACCACCACAACAACAACATTCAACACAAAATCTCTCTGTTTTCCGATCTCTTTTTTCTGGCAACTCACTGCCGTAATCCGCCATGGTGACCACTCAGAATCGATAGAACACGTTCGATTTTCCCAAATCGCATCCCTCATTGACAATCAAATTCGTGTTTGGAGATGATACGAAAGAGATGATTAACAAATCTTGAAAAAATGGATGCTTCATCCCCTGAAGTCCTGAACAACAAATCTTGAAAAAATGGATGCTTCATCCTATTCTCGTGCTGACCAGGTTTGACTTAATCGATCTACCCAATCCCCTCAAATTCATATTCTTTATGAAATGATTTATGGTAGTCAAACACACTATGTTTGTCTAATTATTGTGCACACCAACTGTTTATAGAATTGCTTGCCTAATCTTAGGTTTTAGGTTTTTCTCTGTATTCTATTATGCAATCGCTTAATTACATAACATGACATGATGCTTAAATCACTAATTGTGGTTGTTAAATCTATGTATTCCCATTATAGTTTCTCTAATCGCTCTTCACTTGATCTAAAAGGTGGATCCCATACTCAAAATAGGAGAAAATGACTGACCTATGTTACCAGTTAGTCGATATACATGTAAGTTACTTAACACTGAAGTAAGGTACCAGTGATAATATTAATTACTGATGTTTTTATGAACCAAAAAATAACATCATCTGTTACATACAGGAGGACGCTACTGAAACAGTGGGAATGACAAGTACAAACTACATGATGTTGTTGCCCATCTAAAACATGTTAAGGTGAGCATTATTTTATATAATTCTATAATTTTTGTTTCTGAAATGGTAAAATTACATTTCTGCAGTTTATTACTTAAAATATACTACCTTAGCAAAATGAACCATCATAAGAAGTATATTACAATCTAATGATATATTTCTTTTGTGAACAATCTAACTTTTTCTATGATTTGTCTTAATTTGTAATTTTTTTTGCTGTATTAGGCTACCTACTGAAAAAGAGCTTGCAATGGTTGTACCAAAGGATGTTATGAAAACTCACTTCTATGAATTCACACTTTTAACTGTCTACAAGGTTTGAGTAATGTTATTTTCTAACTATTTATATTTTAATTTTTCTAAAGTAAGTACATAATAGTTTTATTTGGTTGAGTGTTGATAGGCATACCTCCAGAAGCGAAGCTGATGTTATTGGAAAAGGTATTTGGTTTAAGCTGCGATCTACACACCAGTGGATTACAATAAACGACCACTTGATACGATTTACATCAGCTACGTGTAAGATAGGCTACCTTGCTGTTGGCTGCTGGTGCATAGGGAAGCTGTTCAACTATGCCCTCGAGCGCGCCTTTTTAAGCCAAGTTAGTGCTAAATTATTCTAAAGGAGATGTGAACTACATGTTCTGTGCAAAGCAGGTCTGAAGTTCAATCAACAGAAGCTTCATCACAACAAGCAGCTGAAGAATCTTTGGAAACTCCTCTATTGAAGGATCAGGTACATTGTGTCACACCCCGATATTTCCACGTATTACCGGTGGGCCCGATGGGGAGTAGCGTGACGTAGTTGATATCATCATATACAATTTACCACAGTTTAATACACTGCGGAAGTCGAAAGATAAAACATTACAAACCGAATAAAAGTAATATCAATTATTACAGAAATGGTTGTAAGGGATCCACAGGCGGATCAAAGTTAAAAAGGACATTGTTCAACAGATTTGTAAACATCTAAGCTTCCAAGACTCTTTATTGATGCTAGGAGAAGCCAGCCTATTACGTCTAGTACCTGCACTTAGCCTTTTTGGAAAGTACATCAGTTTACACTGGTAAATACAATTAACCGACTCATTTTGAAAATGTTTAAGAAAAATTGATTTGAATGCACAAGGCACAAAACATCTTTTATAACTTGGGACAATTATTTTAAAAATAATCTTGTATACAGATTTATATGTTTGCCGTCTGTCAGGGCCGGTTAGAAGAGCCGGACAAGATTAATTGACACGCCACAGGTATAACGCCCACAAGGAAAATTCCTTATTGTGGATTACCATTTTTACATACGCAACTGTCAGGTGTATGCCTACACCCCGTGCTTAAGTCGTGGCCATTTCAATGAATGAGCCGAGGATATCCAGGACATGGTCATTAACCCCCCAAAAGCCATATACCAAACAAAACAGATTAAAACGAGTTATGCAAGTATATTAATCACAATCCGATTTAAACAATTACACTCCCGACCAAGCGGTATTATTATAATACCGTATCCCAAGCCCGTATAACGGAAAATAAGTTAAAAGTATTTACCTGAGCAAATTATACAATTTATCCCAGCCGTATACAATTCAGCAAGTGCAAGTATCTTTTACTGGGCTCCTAAATCTGGAACGAAGGTTTTAATAACCTATTAGATTCCTAACGGGTCTTAATTAAGCCTAAACTTAGACCGGTTAGTTTTAAAGGAATATATACGGTTCAAAACGCAAGATTAAGCGAAGACCGGATTAGAATGTGGTTTAGACCCGACAAGTTTAAAGACTTGTATAATATGGGTAAACTAAACACATTCTGGATTTTGAGATAAAAAATGATAAGGTTTGACCCGTTTCGGTCAATTTATGCAAACTAGTCACATAAACCGTACCGAACGCGAAAATGCATAACGGGTAACCAAATGAGTCATGTACAGGTTTCCTAAGTTAATATGCCTTAAATATGTTGTGATATCGGTGAGATACCTTCCATTATGCCAAAAACGAATTTAAACTCAATTTAAGCCCCGTAGAGGTATTTTGGTCATTTTAAAGGTTGTATAAGGGATTAAATATTAATCTGAGATTCTGGACTGAAGTATCAGTAAAAATATTTATTTTTATAAGTCATAATAGTAAGGTATTGCATATATGTGAAATTTATCTTTTATAACCAAACTATGCACCGTAAGGGCATTTTGGTAATTTCACATAAGCTTTAAATGTCAAATTTGGGAATCTGAGTTTAAAACTTTTGCTTACTTTAAAGTATAAAAATTTACTTAAAACATCAGTAGGTATTAAGTTTTATATGCCAAAAATAGTTTTAACCCATACTATGCGTTTAAAACGCGTAAAAGTCGGTTTTAAGCGATTTTCGGGTCCTAATAGGAAATCTGAGTTTTTGATCAGTTTATAAGGTTCAAAATATTTTATTTATTATATAAAATCAGTAGCAAAAAGTTTGGTATCAAAATATTATGTAAAGCTTATTTTATTAGCAAAAAGGGTATAACCGACAATTACCGAATTAAAGCAAGAACCCTATGTTATGCGCAGCTTAAAAATAAATAAAAATCCTCAAAAATCCTAAAATATTATATTACATTAGTGGGTAAAAAGTTTGGTGTCAAAATTTGGGTTTAGATAGGCTTTATGCTAATTATGCCGTTTAATTAATAAAAAGTTTCTAAATTATGATATTGGGCATAACTTCTAATCTAGACCTCAAAATGATGTCAAATTTTTAGGACATGTTTATAATTCAGTAATAAAGGTTTTTGTCCTCTCACGTTTTCAAAAATCTCGTTTTAAGGTAAAAAGGACATAATGGTCAACATTTAGGCTTATAATGGAAACATGCAAATGAATCGGATAAATTAGGATTCAAGTTGTATAATCTTAGAGGGTTATACTAATATGGAACATGGACCTAGTGGAAGCCTAAGGCATTTCTAAAATAATCTAAATCGGGTCAAAACTGAAAGTCGAAGCAAAAGCTTACTTTTGCGACTTTCGGTTCCGAACCGAGCCTAAACTCAAAATTGTCGGGTTGAACATGCTTAGACATGTTCTTACATTAATTACCAAATTATACAAGTGATAAAGCAGGTATCATGGCTTCTAGATTGTTAATTATGTGTTTATTTGAAAATTTGCTTTCTGTTGACTTTTTATAATTAAGTTTGACCCGACAATTGACCTAGTTAGAGTGGAAATCAGAGGGTGCCCTTTTAAGGGTTTATTACCCACATAATTACCAACTCATAGCCACTTTCAATTCGAGAAATGACTGGACCATTAGTGATTAATCACTAAGTCAAAACTTAGTTACGATAAGTTTGACTTTTGGTCATTAAACTAACTAAAACTGAAATTAGGAGGTTAAGGACACTTACAATGGTCCTAAGCACGATTTTAGAACTTAAGAGAACTTGTGTGAAGATCAGAAAGCTCCAGTGAAGGCCTTGAAGTGAGTTGCAATGAGCAAGTAAAATGTTGTAACATGAAGCTCTTTATATAGGATTTTTAATCTTCCAAGATCATTCCACCTTAGTCTACAAGTGTTTCTTGATTAATTCCAGGTGTCCCTATGCATGAAAAACTTTTGGCTGAGCTCCTGATTTCGAAAACAGGCTTGCGTGATTCTTAAAATGTTGCAGATTGTAGAGCTGGGCACCTGCCAGTTCTGCTGAAAAACGACCTCCGTCGCGCCACGGGCCAGGGGAAGGAGACCCCGGCGCGCCACGCGAGGCAACAACTTTTAAAGTTGTTTTGTTTTGTTGCATGTTCAGTCCCTGCACTTTAATTACTCGATAATCTGACATTTTCAGCATGCATGGTCAGTGTAAACAGGTCAAGGGTGTCCTAAAGAGTGTGGCCATGCATTTGCAAGTCTTGGGCATACAGAAAATGGCTCTCGCAAGAAGAATTATGATATTTACAATTTTAACCCTTATCCTTCGAAACTTCAATTTACATTAAAGTTTTGAACCGAAATTTAATGAAACCTTTAACAGATATTCTTGAGGGTGTAATAATTTATTGCAAAACTTTCGGGAACGTAAAAAGGCCTCTCAGAGGTAAAATTAACATGTTGACACTTTTAACCCTGTGTTTTGTAACTTTTGACTTTTAAGCGCAAACGGCTTTTAGTGTCTGCCAATTTATTCACTAATGAATACGAACATTATAGAGAGTCATTCAGAGGCACAAGTTTGGCATGTTGACGCTTTTGGTCCTTTAATTGCATCTTTGCATTGTTTGACAATTTTAATCCCTCATGATATTCTTAATTGCAATAAGGGTTTATGACACGTGTCATTATTGAATTGGACGTAATTTTACGAGGTGTTACACATTTCTATGACGTAAGTCCTTTATTCTCATAATATTTTAGTGTAGGTTCTAGAAGTTAATGATTCTGTTTGATGTTTATGTGTAGGATTCAACAGCTGATCAAGGGAAACAAGTGAAATTAGGGTTCCTCACTGGCCTTGTGCCTAAAAGAAGATCTTTGGCTTTTGAAATAATCTTATTCCGTGCTACAAGAGGAAATGTGTTTCTTAGGCAATCTTTTGTGGATGAAGTTGTTATTGATCCTAATTCAGGAGAAAAGGTTAAGAAAAACGTTTTTGTGGTTTTCTTTTCTGGAGAAAAAGCGAAGAGCAAAATTCTCAAGATATGTAAAGCGTTTGAGGCAAATCGCTATCCTTTTGCTGAAGATTTGGGCAAGCAACCCCAAATCATACTTAAGGTATCTGGGAAGCTATTTGAGCTAAAAACAACAATAGGTGCTGGACTTTTGCACTGTGCGAATCTGTTGGAAACCATATGAAAACAATACAAATAGTGGGTGAGCTGGTATGTCTCTTTTAAGTCTTTTTGTTACCATTTTCATGCAGACACGCATACATATTTATTCTTATATAGATCACTGAATCTCATCATGTTGCTCTTGCAAGGTTCGGAAGGAAAAATCAATCTATCACACGCTAAATATGCTTAGCATTGATGTAACAAAGAAATGTCTTGTGGCTAAAGGCTTGAGTCCCATATTTGCCACCCAACATGTTTGGTCTTCATCGTTCTCAGTTATAGCATTATAGACTTAAGTTTAAATTAAATCTTATTTAGCAAATCGATTTGCAGGTTTGTGTATCCTTGTGTCTGGTAGGTTTGTGCAAATCGAATTGAATCATATTTAGCAAGTCTATATAGCATTATAGACTTAAGTTTTGACACTTGAAAGTTGAAACACATGTAGGTATTCGCCCATGATGTCTGGTAGGTGGCTTTTCTTAGATGCAAAATTATGCAAAATACAGAGTTAGAGGATCACAGTGATGTTGATGTTGGGAATGATCGGTGATGAGTTTTCCTCTTAACTAATATATATCCGTTCTGTTACCTGCATGGAATAGGAAACACTGAGCCAGATTTTTCATTTTGTAAAAATCGATTTAATTAGGAAAATTTGTGTTAGATAATAGTTAGTGGGTTGGAAGTGAAGAATATTAGACTATCAGTAGCTGATGAGATAGTTATCATTATATTTTCAAATCTCATGAGGAGATTCGTTGAGTTTAATGAAAGTTAGGGTGGTCCAGAGAACTATGTTAGAACTACTTAATCAGGTGGATGGTTTCAGCAGTGATGAGCGAATTAAGGTACTATAGAATGAAAAACAACCGGTAGATGATAGGAAGTTTCTAAAAAAGTAACTGTTACTCAAAGTGAGATTATTGATAATGCAGGTGATAACAACAACAAATCGTGCTGATAATTTAGACCCTGCCCTCATGCGTTCTGGACAGTTGGATCGTAGGATTGAGTTTCCTCATCGTACTGAAGAAGCCAGGGCCCCGATCATGCAGGTGTTTATATGCATCATTAATTTATCTTATTAGTTCATGTTTGTTGAAACCACTGTTGGGTTAAAATAGTGTTTTGTGGAGAAAATAGTGGTTGAAACCATTGTTAGTTAAAACTGTGGTTTGAAACCACTATTGGGTTAAAACAATGTTTTATGGAGAAAACAGTGGTTGAAACCACTGTTAGGTTAAAACAGTGTTTTGTGGAGAAAACAGTGGTTGAAACCACTGTTGGGTTAAACATATGGGTTGACACATTTAAAACTGTGGGTTAGAACAATTTGTTTGTTCGTATGGTTAATTATGAAACTGTCATCAGTGTTCCGTTATGGATGTGTATTTGTTTTTAGTATTATATGTAATTTGATGATTTGATCTGAATGTATAAAATCAGGTAAGAGCAATATGGATCTTCAGACGATGAAAATGATGGTAGTTTGCCGTCAGATTTTGATATGAATGAATCTGTTCATGAAGGTACCTCTTGATTTTCCAAGTGAGATTGAACTTGGTCAAACTGGGCACGAATAGATATATATTCTTTCATTTGTAGAATCTTTGATAAGTTATTGACATATTTAACGATTGGAGAGATGATTTTGTTGAACGCATTGGTGTAGGTCTTGACAACGCTAAGGTTGACGAGCCAGAGAGAACGAAAATTGATGAAGAAACTGTTGGTTAAAACAATTTGTTTGATCGTATGGTTAAATTATGAAACTGTCATCAGGCAAGTATTATTATGACAAATATTGATGATACTATTTGGTTTGATTTGGTTTAAAATATGGGTTAAAATATGAGATCATTTAGTCATCTGAATTGGAGTCTTATTTTTTTGATATTATCTCCTTTGCATGTTTTTAGATCTGCTTTACTTTCGATGCAACCCTGTTGGGTGAACCATTGTATCTATGTTTTAGAGGTGACGAAATAGGCGGGTCGGGCTGGTTGAATAACACGTTTGAGTCAACATGAGTAAACTTTTACGATTATGGAACATAGAACAATGTGTACTCGATTGTTATTTTTTTTAAAGATGTTCTTTTTTATTTGTGATTTAAAAGATGTTCTTTTTTTATAATCCATTTTTAATTAAACTTAAAAAATGTATAATGATTCGTCACTTAATAAAATGTGGTATGCATGATTTTATAAAAACCACCCGTGTTTGCACACGGGTTTTACTACTAGTCTACTATAATAAAAGAAATCAAGTTTTGTACACGTGTCGTTCATAGAAGGTATCCTCAAATCTATACTTATCTTATATTAATTAAATAAATAAATAATAAATTAATATTAAATCTTAACGTACTTTAATAAAATATTATCATCAAATCTAAATTGTTAGTTTAATATATTTTTAAAACAAATATCTCTCTTTCCTACTTAACTTATATTAAATATATAAATAATAAATTAATATTAAATGTTATCCTAATTTATTAAAAATATATTATTTATATTAATTGGTATACAAAATTATATTTATTCAACTCGTGTAAAACGCGTGTTTTTAAAAATATAATTTTTTTATTATTTACTATACAAGTTACATTTATATAACACGTGTAATACACGAAGTTTTTAAAGATCTAAATTTTTAGCATTTGCTATATAAAATAAGATTTAATCAACACGTGTAATACACGGGGGTTTTAAGGATACAATTTTTTTTATTATTTGGTAGATTTTTCAACCCGACTATACACAGGTTTTTTAAAGATACGACATTTTTAGTATTTAATATACAAAATTACATTTATTTAATATGTGTAATATATATGGTTTTTAAAGCTATAACTCTTTTTTAGATCTATTCAACAGTGTAACATACGAGGTTTTTAAGGATATGATATTTTTATTATTTGGTAGATTTATTCAACCCGATTATACACGGGTTATTTAAAGATACGACGTTTTTAGTATTTAGTATACAAAATTACATTTATTTAATCTGTGTAATACATATGGTTTTTAAAGATATAACTATTTTTTATTATTTGATATATAAAATTACATTTATTTAACCTGTACAATATACGAGATTCATAAAGATATAACTTTTTATTATTTAATATATAAAATTATATTTATTCAACCCGTATAATACATGGGGTTCTAACCTAGTTGTTTCTATAAACAAACTGATATAACTTTACAATTATTTATTATTATTATTATTATTATTATTATTATTATTATTATTATTATTATTATTATTATTATTATGATAAAAATCATAAATAATTCATTTAAAAAGGAAAAATCTTTTTATATTTATAACACCAGAAAATTTTAGGGAAAAAATTACATTCTATATAAAATTTACAATGGTGTAAAGTTATCGTAAGTCCCAAACTTACATTGTAAAAATTTTTGGAAAATTTAATTAAATAATATATATTTATGACTTGGAAATATTTTATTCCATGCATTTAGAAAACATTTATCTATCTATTCAAAATCATTTCAAAAAATTGAATATTTCTAATCCAAACACAACATGATATATAATGGTCCAAATGCTGTCCTTGCTAATTATTTGAGAAAGCCGAAAGGCATGTTGAAAGGAAAACATGTGACCTTGTTTGTTTTGGAAGTATTATATTATCTTAAGCAATTTAATTGATTTTTAACAACAGTTCCACTACAACCTAGCAGGGCGGATCTAGTGTAACACCCTGAAAATGGGTGGAGTTCTAGAGTGAAGACTATTGTATTTGTGAACTGAGTGAACAAATTCTGGCCATTGATCTACACACGTGTATGACCAGAATCTCATCATCAAATCGTAAAATACACTAGTGTATTTCAACATCAAATCCTGACCATTGATCTACACACGTGTATGGCCAGGATTAGTTCACTCAGTTCGCAAGCTACACTAGTGTTCACTCTTGAACTTAATCCTATCATTTATATATATATATATATTTATATATAAATATATAGGGGACCGCTAAAATGAGAACCACCACGAGTTGTAAGAACCGCGAGAACCACACCATCCGGGTCGCCGTTTACCACGATTTTTTTTTTACAACTAGATGTGTGTATTATAAACACAGCCGTAAAAAAAAATTTTAAACCCCCCCCCCCCCCGAGGGGGTAGTTTTTCACACCACAAGTTTGGTGTTTTTATTTTTTTTTCTTTTTTCTTTTTTTTTTTACACCAAACTTGTGGTGTAAAAAACTACCCCCTCGGGGGGGGGGGGCGTTTAAATTTTTTTTTACGGCTGTGTTTATAATACACAC